>NW_019104215.1:0-112091 GCF_001856785.1 Myzus persicae
ACATTATGTGTTCGTTATGTCGATTTAAATGCAAATAAAATTAGAGAAGACTTCTTACAATTTATCGAAATTCAAAATTGTTAAGAAAAGGATTATCTGATGTTATATTGAAAAGTATAACTGACTTCGGACTAAATACTAAATATTTAACTGCGCAAGGGTACGACGGAGCTGCAGCAATGAGTGGCAGATATAATGGCGTACAACAATTTATTCGCGATGAACATCCTAGTGCCTTTTATTTACATTGCAGTGTCCATTGTTTAAATTTAGCAATAACTTTTAGCTGTAAAGTCCCAGAAGTAAGAAATTGTATGGGTACTATACAAAGTGTAAGTACTTTTTCGGTTATCCAAAAAGGCAAAGTATTTATTATCAATAGAAGAAATATTTCCACAGACTAATCGTTTTAAACTAAAAAATGTATGTGCAACTCGATGGGTCGATCGCCATGATGCAGTTATATTATTTGAAGAACTTCAACCAGCCATTTTACATGCACTAGATAAAATAACACTTTGGCCAGATTCTGACACTTCTAGTTCTGCAAGTCATCTACTTACTGCGATAAGACAGTTAAAATTTTAAACAGCTTTAGCTATTTTAGTGAAAATACTTTCCATAAGTTTTCCTCTCAGCCGATATCTTCAAACAGTAAATCTTGATCTAAAAACTGCACTAGAAGCTGCATCTAATGTTCAAAATACTATTCAGGAAATTAGAGAAAATTGTGATGTAGTGTTTCAACAATTATTTTTATCTGTGATAACATTGTGTGAAAAATTTGATATTACTGTTAGTTTGCCACGTCAATGTAAATCAGATAATCCAGAATATTTTTTGAGAGTCTCAGAATTCATACCTTTTATAGATAATTTTTTAGACCAATTGAACGATAGATTTATATCACACAGGATTGTCTTGAATAATTTTGATTGTATTTTACCCAAGATAGATATGAAAATATCTGAAGAGATTAAAGGTAAATTCAAACAATTAGTAGAAACATATCAAGATATAGTTGATGAATGTACCGATTCAAATCTAAACGATAATTTATTAAACGGAGAATTAGATTTGTGGTACACTAAATATTCAACTTTAACATCTGCTGAACTCAAGAACAAAAATGTTATGGAAGTATACTTCCAAACCTGTCCAGAGGTTTATCCAATAATATCTAAGCTTCCTCAAATATTTATTACACAGTATCTACTGCCACAGGAGAACGATCGTTTTCAACACTCCGTCGTTTGAAAACTTATTTGAGAAATTCTTCTGGACAAATACGTTTAAATGGTTTAGCCTTACTTAATATTCATCGTGATATTAACGTGGATATTAATGATGTTTTAGATGAACTTGCTAAAAAATCGAAACGAAAATTGAATATAAATTTATAGTTTGAAAAAAAATATATTTACATATTTCAAATTTTTATAGTCAGCGTTATAAAATAGTTATACACTTATAAAATATTTAATGCATGATGATTTATTATAATAAAAACACACAATTCAATAAAATGTTATATGTTACACTTTTATTAACCCCCCCCCCCCAAAAAAAAAAAAAAAATTCTGGATACGCCACTGATAATGTATTATGTATAGTAATTGAATAGTTCGATTTTTAAATCTTATGAATTTTAAATGAACCTGTATAATTATTGTGTTTTTGTCAAATTTCCGTACATTTACTATACCTTTCTAATCTTATCTTGGTCAGATGACCAAGGTTACCTTATGGTAACATATACATTATTTTTGTTTTGCATTAATATGGTAAGTTTTAGTTAATCAACATCCATTCTTCAATCACCGGTTATTACTTATTCGTGTTTCAAAATTTGAAAAAACATAATATCATTACAGCAATATTCAATGTAACAATAACTAGGTTCTTATAATTAATTATTAGTTCTTTAAAAATAATGATCGTCTTAGCGTCTTAGCAGTATTTATTATATTATATTTACATCAAATGTAATACTATAATGATCCCACAACAATACTTTATTTCTGTCTCGCCAACCAGCTGTAGGTAATTCACTATTATTATTTATGTACACTGTCCCGATATTTTTCAATAGAATTTACTTTTTGTTGAAATTATATTGATTTACAGTGGACATTGATCTAATAATATAAATATATAATTATAATAAAATTATAAAAATCGATTACTTAAATCGATTTAAAATTAAATCAAATTAATATTATAATGACATTTATAATAATTTATAATATAAAAATCATAAACTAATTAATATAAGTTTTTGTGTGGACTGGCACTAAAAATCGTGCATTTTGCAAAGATTAATTAGTAATTTATAATTCATGCATTGGACCAATGCCTTTAACTGAGGTAAAAATCGTTTTCCTACTCCCGGGACATAGTTAGATAATCTACATGCCAGTATAGTTTCGATTCGTGCGACGATCGAAAGCTTTATTAATGCCCCTGCAAACTCTATTCATTTTTCATCAAATCGACCTTAGCGACTGACAAAAATTTAAGTACTTCTAGTTTTTCGATTTAAAAATGTAAAGATGTTTTAATTAGTCAACAAGTCTACATTGCATCGGTCGAACCATATTTTTGATATTTTTGAAGATATTCAATACTAAAAATTTATAAATTTATAAAATGTAAAATATTTATTCTCGTCAAGAATTTTTTTAAAATTGAAAAAGTGCTCCGACCGATGCAAAGTAAACTTGTTTAGCAACACAAACACCTTTACATTTTTTAAATCGAACCACTAGAAGTACCTTAATTTTTGTCAGTGCGACGACTAATTCACGTTCATAAATTGGTTTTGAATATTTTGATCTAGACATTGAATGACTTGTGCGTGTGCGTGCATGCGACCATAAATCAGATAAGAAATAACAATGTATTGTAAATTTATGCGAGTCGCGGGTGATGGTAGGGGAGTATACACACACTAATAATCATTTACTACACACACAAAGACGATCAGTAATCGCAGGAACGAAATAATTGCCTAAACACAACTCCTTAAAAATGACACATTTGCAGGGGCCTTAATGATAAAACAATTTGACCCACTTGTAACCTACTGTCCAGCAGAACGAAATCCACTTATCCACATTTTTGAAGTTTTATAAAATATTGAGTGGGTGTATAAACTAAAATCTTTGCTCTTTGTTTCAAAATAGTTCTTAGGTCAGTGAGTGCAGTAGGTTATTTATCGATACACAACCTGTTCAATAACACAGCTGAAAAATGCATCACCAATAAATGGGTACTCAGCAGGTGCTTTGAAAATTACAGTATTGATTTGTAGACACATGTTAGAATGTAGCAACCGGTGAAATGTCGAGGTTCAAAAATCATATGTATGTGTATTTGTTTATTTTGCGCCAAAGGCGTTACATTTGGAATTTGTGGTTTCGTGTAATTATTGGGAGCAATATTGTAGTGCGTCATATAGTCGTTTTATATGAGATAGCGTCAACATCACGATGTCGTCGGATATTTAAATCATCGTCGTTTTATATTATTGCCATACAATCTACAGTGCAATTAATATTATGTTAAGTTGATAGTTTGGTTCATTTTCTTTTACCAGATAAAAAGGAAGTAACTTATCGCAATATGTTTTTAGCTTTAAATATTTTAAAACAAAATTAAAATCCATTGAAAATTATTGCTGATTTTCAAAAAGCTGTTATGAATGCAGCCCTATTTTTATACCCAAAATACTAAAATTTCCTACATTAGCATATTTTCCCCCAAAATCTTGATGATAGTTTCGAAAACCTTTTTCAAACAGAATTGTATAAGAATAATTAGGAACTACTGTCAAACTTTATAAATTTCTTTGAGGTTAAGCAACGTTAATATAATTTGATACTAAGGAAAAAAAATTTTAGTTTTTGAATTTAGGTAACCTTTTAATTTCCAATGACAGTTAATCATTTTTAAGTTATAATACGAATACCTATTAAGCATAAAAATATATATAAATATCATATTTAATTTTAAATTGTCATAATTCAGTTTTAAATGGTTTACGCAATGCGTAAATTACAATAAAGTTGAATAAATAAAGTTTATTTTTAATTTACTATACTTAAAATAGGTATCGAAAATAGATAGAGGTAATATGGCACACTTAAGGTTTGCTCTTGGTACACATGTAATGATGATATCAAATTATTACTGGAGTTTAACTTTAAGTTTTTAAGTTTTAGTTTTTCCTTTTTGGGTAAGTTGACATGAATTATAACAATAAACCTAGAAATAATAAATTTAAATACACATATTTAATGAAAATCTTGTACCAACTTTTAATACATTTTAATAATAAATAGCACTAGGTGTCATTTATAGAAAAAAATACTTGGGTAAGTTGGTGTACATAAATTAGTCTTCGGCAGATACCAACTTACCTGTACCTCCTTCACATGTTTTAATTAATAACTTATAGAAAAAAAAAATGTAAATCAAATAAACAATATATCAAATGACACCTAAGAATATATACTATTTAATTATCTGTTCAAATATTTGATTTTAACTACTACTTTCTATTAATTGTTTTGACAATAGTTTAAATATTACGTTGGCTAACAGTGACTTGGTTTTTTGATTAAATTTACTATCAATATTATCAAAATAATTTGTGACTTGAGCAATCAAATGTAACCTACTAACTTTTTTATGTCAGATTTATCAAATTATTGATGATTGGCTTAGTAGTTATTTTTATATAATCAATTTGTTATCTTTCCCAACACGTTAACTTACCTTGAGTTCTGCAACGCAGAGAGTTACATATTAATAGGTTGGGTAGACTAGTGTAATTAGGTTTTGTACAAAGGTATTGGGTATTAACTATTAATACTATTATATTTTGATAGGTAAATATTAATATTTGTTGCACTTATAACTTATAAGTTTACAATATTGTCAACTGTTTATTATTTTTGGAAATTTTTTTTAATAATAAGTTTAGGTACAAAATAATTTTTTAAGCATACTTACCCTATTTGTATGCTCAAGTTATGCATGTATTCAAATTCTCATTTTTTGAATTTTGAAATACACTAGGAGACCATATTTTTAAATACTTGAGATTTTGTTACCACTTAATGATAATTGTGTTTTAAAAAGGTTCACCTTTTCCACTTTAAATTATTCAGCAGGTTTTTTTATTTGAAAATTTGAGCAAGTAGTTTTTGAGTCATATAAGGTTTTATTAAGGTCAGATTAGGTCTATATGTGTTAGGCCTTATATGTCTAGGGTAATGATTTGAGTAGCTCTGGAGGCATAGATGATTTGAAAATGTTAGTTATTACTGATGACTTTTGCATTTTTTTTCCTTTTATTCTGTACAATGCTATCCTAGCTAAAAATTTGTTTCATGCTCCTTTGATGCAGAATATTCTAATTTTATTTTGCATTTTTTTGCATTTTTTGTATTTTCAGCTATTAATACATTTTTTTTTGTTTTTTAACGTAATTTTTTCATCTTTTAGGGCATTTTTTACAAACTGTAGATTTTAGGGCAAATGTTACATCCAAGTTTGGAAACAAATTTAATTTATTTAAAATCTAACTTTGGATTTGGACTATTAGTAAAAAATAATTTTAATATTATTATTGTGGGGTTTTTGTTGTGATTACATTTATCGCGTTCCAATAAGATTTACTCTTTGAGTGTTATATATTGAATTATTTAAATGCTTAATATATTTATAATTCATATTTTAAATTACTATTACACCCATTATTATACCTATCTCTAATAAAATTATTATTTATAAATAAGTTTTTTCACTTACTTAATTAGTGTTTTAGATAATTTTTAAAGTCATTTTAAGTTTTTAGAGCATTTTTGCACTTTTTTTAGGGTTTTTTTTCATTTTTTTTAGGGCATTTTTGTGTGTTTTTTAGGTCATCAACATCCTAACTCTAGTAATTACTATTGTTCTATCAATATAAATAATTTGTAAAAATGGTTCCAATGTTCCATGTATAATAGTGTAGTTATATATACTACCTACATCTAATATTTCATATAGTTTTGAAAAACCATTTTTTTAAAGATAATGGTTCTGAGTATAAACATTTCAATTCCCATAAACTAAAACTTTTATTTAGATATCTACATCAACATTTTTAAAAAAACATCAACTACATAATTTGAGATAAAAAAAGGTGGGGTTCTTAATTGGAAAATGTAATTTTTTATTGCCACGGTCAATTTTTAAATAGTACAAAAAATATCAATAGTTTGAAAATATTATGTTCTTTAGGTGTACTTATAAACGTAGTACTAAAGGGAAAAATGAAGGTAAGCATATTTAAAAAAATCACCATGTATATATTATGTATTTTCTTAGTTTATTGGAATGTGATCATATACATTGGTTTTTCATTCTCTTGAACTTTGAAACTTTTAAAAATGAATCCTGTGAAATTGTCCATTCTTCGTACATTTCTATATTTTCTTTAGACATACATTGACATATCTACACTAATCTATAGCTAAAATATTGGGTTTTTACTCTTTTCCTCCTTTTGAATTAGTGTAAAAAATATTGGGAACATTTAAATAATAATAAAAAAATTAAACCAATATTTTATATCTTCAATAACCTCTGGGAAATATTGATATTATACCTTGTTTGTCTACGTTACAACTTGAGGTGGATAAGTGTTCCAATTCATTGTTATAAAACCTTTTAACTATGTGTATTTGGTATGTTTCCATAACTAAAAGTAAGTTTAAATAATTACATTTTTCAAACCAGATTTCAATAATTAATACTTACCAATAATAATAGTAACTGTGGCAAATATGGTTTTACAAAATGGATGTGTAAATAGATAATAACACAATAAAGTAGACAATAATGTGTAAAATATGCAATGAAACATCAACCACTGTCTAATAAAGAGAAGATTATGCTGAAAAAAAAAAATTTCATAATCTATTAATTTATTTTACGATTTTATTTTTGGAATTAGGAAATTAATGATTTTTGTTACCATAAATGTTGCTTTTTTCAATTTATTGTTGAAGTGAAGTATCAAACATAGTAAGAATAATAGAGGTAAACTTTTTAAAATTGCTATTACTATTAAAGTTGAGTCTGAAACATAAAAGGATATATTTTTTGTTTATTATAAAATTATGATCAAGAAATGTTCTCATTTTAAATCTAGTATTGATTAATTTGATTATTTTGGATGAGTATAAGCTTTTATTTATTATTTAATAGGTAGTTTGTAAATTAAACAATATACTTTTTAGTACCAATGGTTATGTTATTTTTAGGACAGATTTTATTTGCAAATTTCTATGTTTTAAAATACAACAACGCCTTATGAGTTGTAGACCTCAAATTGGGTATTTTTCATTAGTCAGTTTTGTGCTCTATAATATGTTTCGGAATAGTATGTGTTGTACATTGTGGTACATAAATGTTCAAAATAGTTACAATCATCGGCACCTATTTGAAAATTTAAATGATAAAATGTTTTAGTAAAAAACACAACAAATATTTTCTTCAAAAATAACAAAAAACAAAAACTTTCCAATACAGAAGTTATTTTTAATAGAAGACTAAGTATAGTAAGTGTGTATCTGAAACTAGCTTACCTGCAGTTATTATTGAGTTCTTAAATATACACAATTGAATGGCAATTAAGATGCATAACACAAAAAAAACCTAAAAAAAAATTAATAATTTAATAATTTTTAAACCATATGATTTAATTGCCAATTAATATTTTGATTAAAATAATTTCAAATAAATAACATAAGTTAATTAATATTATCTTTTGTAAGCAAGTAGGCAATGGTTGTTACTATTAAAAATAAATACATGTAGTAATTTAACGTTATTTTATTTAACCCTATATTTTATAAGCTAATTTTGAACATATTATTTTTTTTTAATTTTAAATCAAGAAGATAATGGGCCCCACTAAACATGTTCGTGTGGAAACATTATGGGTTCACAATTTTCTACCAATTTTTACCAAAAATCTACATTTATGTTGATAATCAAGGCATATTATATTCTAAAAAAGTTGTACAAATGCTTTCAAGTATCTCACCTATTTAATTATTTTTTTTATGGTAGGTACCTACCTATTTATGGCAGGAGGGAGGGAGGTTGATACAATTTAATATATTAGTTCACAGAAAACAAGTTTCAGGCTTTGTAGAATTGTCAGATTTTGATAAAAAAATTTTTATTTTATCTGAAGGATGAACTTTCTATACTCCATATTACATTTCAATGTTTTATTTTATTTAAGTATGAAATAATTTGTAAAAAAATCTTTAAATTGTCTTTTTTAAAAGACATTGTACATTTTGAAATTGAAAATACTTGAAAACTGAGTTCAGTACCATCATTTATTATTCCCGGTTAGTGTAATTTTGAGAAAAATGTTGGCAAAATAACGTTAGTACAGGGTGCCTCAATAATAGAAAAATAATTTAGTAATATACATACATGATAAAATATCCTTAGAATTAGAAATATAAATTGACAAGATATTCTCTGCCTAAAATCTTTTTTTTTAATAAAATAATTTAGTGTTGAATTCAAATTTAGCAAATTTATTACAATTTACAGCTAGTGATTTTCTATCGCAATGACAACAAACATTCAACATAAAACACACTATTCTTGAATTCTGGTTTTTTGTTTTTAATATTTATAATTTATAAACATTAAACACGTAATATTATTACAAGCATCTGTCTCAGATTTAATTAACTGTAAATATATAGCCATCATCTATCAAATTATGCAACAATTAAAAGCCATTATATTCCTCGTTAGTTGTTTTGGCCTGAATCACAAATGAAATTCTTAACACAATAATTATGAATTAATCTGAATTTGAGAAATGCTTAAAAAATGTTCTAGTAAGTACCTATTTTATCATTATTTAATACTAGGTATATACTTAACTCTTTGAAAAGATAAATACAATTTATCATGTTTAATACTGTTTTAAATAAAACACCTGAATAATACCAAATTATTAGATAGCACTGCCGTTAAATACTAATTATTATGCTGTATGTTTGATGAAATGATTGAGCACGTTTAAAAAAATTCATACAGAATTTACGCTTTCATCCGTCTCCACAAATACAATTGAATATAATTCATTATGCATACAATTATATAGAAACTAAAACATATACCTAATATTATATAATATGATACTACAAAACAATTTTAATAACTAAGCTAAGCCGTAAACCAGTCCTGTAGATTATATTCCTAACCGTCAACCACAACTAATTTGTATATATTCCTGAGGTAAACAATGTTATATACGCTGGGGCTATAGGGCTATAATTGTTTTAGTGTATTGATAATTTTTATTAAAACAAATTAAACCACAATTTTATCTATATAGATAATTTTGATAATATCAGAAATAAAAATTAATATATAATATATTGATGCATGTTCATAAAAAATAAATAAGATAGATACATAGCCTATAACAGGGATGGCAAACCTTTTGAACACTGCGTGCCCAAAATTAGTAATAACATTTTTTTTTTTAGAGCGTACCATGAAAAAAATATTAAAAATATTATACTTGGTTATATTATAATTTGATTGTATAATTAATGTATTAGTATAAAAAGGTTAATTTAGTTTATTATAGGTCCAATAATATTATATATTATATAATATATAATAGCAAAAATGTTCATGTGCCACCCCGGGCCCGCGTGACATGGATTTGCCATCCCTGGCCTATAAACTATCTAACTTAAAATTTTTTAATAACCATTCATAAATGTCTTAATAAAATATTAGTATTTTTCACTATAGATAATTTAATAGATTTGTGGTATAAGGTTATTCTATACTTTGAAGTTATCAAAATTAATTAATATTAATTCCTATTTTATACAATATGTTCTTATAATTGTATTCATATTATATTTTTTTCTAAAAAATGATAACTTATATTATGTTATATTATGTAATTTATGATTTAACTTATTTCTAATTAATTACTTAATTATGGTGAGACCAAACAATAATAGAACAAAAATAAGACAGCATAATATACCTAACAGTTGTATGATAGTTAATAGTTTAGGAGAAAATTTTGTTCAGACTGTAGTGGAGAGAGAAAATACTCATAATATGCAAACATTTATTTTTCAAAAGTTGTTGGCTTAGGTTTATTTTATTACATTTTTCCTTGCAGATATTAATAATTATTAATTATTATTAGTTGGTTTATCCAATGGGTATTTTATTGTCAATTGGTAGCATAAGTAATTATTATACCTACTAAAGAAAGAATTAGTTTTAAATGTTCATTGCTTAATAAATATATTCTCACCATTTTGTTGTCACAATAATATGATACATTGATACCTATCTACCTATCTACTTTGGTTTTTATTTCTATTTTTTTTTTTTTTTAAATATATTAGTTAATTAAATAATTTAGCAGATATACTAGTCTCCAATAAAATAATATTACAATTATTAAAAATGTATTACCTTAATTTAAATCCATTGAAAACTAAAAAAGTTTTCAATTTTTAAATAATAAAAATTGAAACATAAAAATAACTATTATTATCTAACCATAATTGTTCAGAAGATAAATGTCTTATATAAAATATTAAAATAGATAGATATTTTCTAACTGATTGTAATTTGTTTCAGTTTATACTTGGTATTAAGTGTAATTAGTTTTTGTAAAGTATGATTATTGTTATGTTGTGAAAAAATCATTATACTACATTACTACCTTCATCTACTATACATAAGAATAACATACTGGTTCTTTATATTTTAAACTAGAAACTATACCTATTTGAATGCCTATATATGTATGCTAATACTATTATCACAAAATTAAATCAAATATATTCTAGATAGGTGTTAAATATGATAAAAAAATTATCGTCTGTAGACAGTCACAATAAATTTTTAATACCTACTTTTTATTGATTATCTTTAGGTAGTTATAACCAGTACCTATAGGTACTTACAACTAAAAATGTAAAACATACTAAGTTCACTTCTCTAGAACACTCAGTACAATATCATTACATATATATTATATCATTTAAGGTACCTATAATTAAGAGTACTATCTATACTATACATAGGTACCTATACATAAATAATATAATATAACTATAAGTAAGTAATCTAAATAGCTGGAATAGCTGGTAGGAATTATTAGGTATATTTACCATGTTGAACGTGGCTATTGACAGAGCACATCCACATACGTTCAAAAATCCGAAAAAACATTCAGATTTTGTCATATCTCCGATATTGTTAGTTTAAGTTCTCAATGTAGCATTAATAAAATATTATTATTTATTGGTAATATAATAAATCCATACGCGAACGCGATTGATATTGTAGAGCGACCGCAGATGAATATTGCGACTGTTTGAATAAATATATAATGAATAATAATATCAAATAATGTTCTGTCTGCAGCAGCAATTTTAACAATATAATATTATATGCGGCATTGCGGCTATCTTCGAGGCGTAAGTATATAGCGACGAAGTGATAATTGTTATGATATATATACAATATACACATATATAATATGTACATATGTTCCTACTTTTTACCTATGTTATCTGCCGGTCGTGATGATTATTTTTATTTTTATTTTGTTGACACGTTTCATAACGCTTGGCCTCTGGTAAATCGTAATCGACAATCGTATGTATCTACTAATTTAATCATACATTATTTCAAGTATTAGGTAGGTAGTTATTTTAATTTTGTGGAATTTGTTTCAATAATATTGTGCTCACCTAGCTATTTCTGATTTCATAGGTTCATACTGAATACTATTTATTACCTCTAAATTCTATACACCACTTTGTTGTTCACATCGATCGATGTATTATATTTATATTGCTGTATTAGTGTACCTGTTGTGTATAATTTAAATACTGAAGGTAGATTAATCTATATAAGCCGTATATTACGTACGTAAAAGGGAGGTATAGGTACGATTTTACTGAATGATTTTTTTGAAAACAGTAATGTGAGTGTGTGGAGAGGGGTAGAAGAAAATAATATATAACAAAACTTAAAATTGAAAACAGAAAACAACGAACGATATCTATAATAAACATCAAAAACATTCAAATATAATAATTAATAGTAGGTACTTATGTGGCTATGTCAATTAATTGCGAGTGTATATTACAAGGAATTTATTTATTTCGTATGACATAGGTACAAGATCTTAACCGCTACACAATCAACAATCAATAAAATATAATTTAGGTTAAGGATACAAGGATAAAAGAAAACAAGGAATAAATAATATATAATATATGAGTAGAGTAGAAACCTATATTATTTTGAATCTTACTGTATTTTTTAAAAATATTACTTTGTGAATTTTAAGACATATCACATAAGTACATTTCAAATCAGGGACTATCCACATAATTTTCACAATTTGTTTCATATGTTTAGACTAAAGATTGTATACATTTTTCATTTGTCCGGTTCTTCTATTACACTCTGTGTAATACTATGATGTGAATTTAAATAATGATTTTAATCATGATCAGGGGCGCATCAAGGGGAAGATGTAAAAGGAGCAGTCGCACCTGGTGGCAAGAGTAGAAACACATTTTAAGAGTAACAAAAAAAAGATAATCTCATATTTTGTAATATCTACAATAAAAATGAAATATTTAGTTGGATAAATATTAATTATTTTATTTATGAATTTACGACTTCGCTCGTCGAAATATCTAAAATAGCAAAATATGAAATCTAATATTAGGACTTTATGGAAGTTATATATTGGAAGAGAACGCTGTTGGTCTTGTGGAATGTGGACCTTGCTTTTCAAATACTTACTTGACACTTGTTATTTGTAATATTACACTTTCATCATTACATATTATTGGCAAATAGCACATATTTCTATTTAATACATGCATCGTATAAGAAGTCCGCACTTCCGCAGCATATATAGGTAGCCGCCACACACAATAAACAATTAGGTACTATGTACCAACTACCTACTACGATTACTCTATAATTTATTCGATTATAATATTATACTAGCTGCCCCGTCACGGCGTTGCCTGAGTATTATATATCTATATAAAAACACCCCTTTTACCCATTTAGAGGTCTAATTTTGAAAAATCCTTTCAAAAAATAATAATAATATTTACAAATTATTATAATGATTCTATACACAGATTGTTATTAAAAAATGATTCTATAGTTACAATTATAATTTGTATAGTTAATTATTTTGATTGTCTACACGCCGATGAGCGGCTATAAGTGTAACTCAGCCGACAACCACCTTGTTAGGCAATGTACTAAAATTCAATTTGATGCATTATTATACCTGATCTGCCCAATTAACCAATGGCAACAACAAATTTAAAAAAATAAGTACTATTTTATGATTTTAGTTATTAATTAAAATGGCAAGGCTGCCCGCGGGTGACTTAAGTTTTTTTTAAATTTTAAGCGTGATTGCACTAACCTGATAAACAAACACTTATCAAAAAATCACTATAAAATTGTTCATTAATCTTCCGATTGATTCCACTGTAAAATGAGCACCAAGACATTATATATAAACTGTTTTATATCAAGGTGCATCCCCACTGCATGTGGCTAGGCCGCGCGGCTTAGCCGGGTGACCTGGTGGCTCGCCTTTAGCCGCTCGGCCTATCCGTCCTCACTACAATCGGCTTTCTACCAGCAACAAAATATTATCAACATAAATGAGTATTAGTTTATTAAGTATTTAGTTTTCATTTAAATGTCGTGCTATCAGGATGGATTATTGGCTGCCACGGCGTTCATAGTCATTGCGAATAAAGAATTTTTTAAAAAAAGCGAAACCGCAGAGATTCTGGGTACGACCTAGTCTAGTAGATACATTAACGTTGTGATGGGCGACTTCCTGCTTATATTTACAAATTACAATAATATGTCTATATTTGTTAATTTAAAAATAAAATTCAATATTAGACGGTCTAAATAATAATTTTAATTAAATATGAATAGTTCTACGAAAAGTTAGAAATAACATTTTATTTGAGTCTTTTGAGCACGAATTCTCGCAATAGCCAATATTGTAGTTTTGTCTAAGTAATGATTTTCTTAGAATTAAAATACTTAAATTAGTCATTAAATAATATTATATACTATAATATATTATACCTTTCACAAAATGTCCATTATATTCTTTCATAATTAATTATTGAGAAAAACATTTAGGTATGATTATAAATACAGGTATGGTATGGTACAAGTATGATTATAAATACAATTATTTTCAGTATCATTTTAAAAATGTAATAATCCATATTATGCTTTTGATAGTAGTAATAATAAATTTGTACTTCCCGGTTCATCAAGTCAGTCTGAGAATCTACGACTCGAAAAAACTATTTTTCAAACAATATACATTAAACCAAAAATTTCAGTTAAAAAACTTTGAAATATCTGCAAAACACGTAACTTGGTAGATTTTCAAACAAATTAAATTATATTTAGATCAAAAATAATTATAGTAGTAACTATATTAAAAAAATTAGTTTTAAATAATTAGGGAATATCATTTGAAATAAATCACAGTAGCATTTTGTATACAAAATCATTATTTGGCCGATCGGCCAACGTCCCCAATAAATATGCCACGCGGCTTTCTTTGATGTTTACCGACAACCATCGAGAATTCGGGAACCCTCGGCTTCGGCCGATCGGCTACAAAAGCCGCGCGGCCTCGCGTCTACACCAAAATATTGAAGCCGAGCGGCCCAAGCCGCCCGCCAGTGGGACATAGCCACATAGGCCATAGAGTCTGTAGTATAATAGAGAGGCCGTTGCATTTTATCGTGAAGCGCAAGTAGACTCTGGGCAGGCTAGCCACTTTTAGAAGAAAAAAATTATTGTACTTACTTTTACCTAATTGAGAACAACCATGATAAAAGAACTTTGAGAAAACTATATTATTATAGTAACTAGAAGTCTAGAACTCAGATTTCAGAAGGTAGTTTAATAATTTATTTAATTTGTAATACCTACTAAAGATTAATATACATAATTACAAATTATAATATTGTGTGCCAATGTTGGACAGTTGTTTTTATACACATGTAGTTGGTAGCTAATGAACAAAATAATATAAATTAAAGAAAAATAAGTACCTATACTAATAATAATATTAAATAAGTCATAATTTGTGTTTATATAAATAAATAAAACTTTTCAAAATTGTTGGTTCATAATAGAAGAATCGTTGTTGTAAGTTATACTTTAGTACTTTACTATTACATTATTATAATTTAGGGGAATATATTGGTTTTAATGTTTTATGATGATGTATAATTTTAACGAATTGAGTTGTATTTTCTGTTGTAACTGTCTTGTATTATGTTCTAAAAAAAAAATGATTATTATTTTTATCTTGATTAGGTAATTAATTTGTATATATTTATAAAATAGTTTTAAACAAATTTAATAAATTATTTAAACAAAAAAAAAAAAAAATAAGAACATTAAGTTATCTAATTATTTATCACTGTCCTTTAAATAACGATAAGGGTCAACGACCGAACATTTGGCTTCACTACTAGAATACGCAAGATATATGTAACGGCCTCTCTATATTACTCTATGCAGTGGGGACGCACCTCATAGATAGAAGATAGATGGATCTGTTTTAAATGATAAGCGATAAGCGTGATGCCTCGATTAAGGGAAATAAGGATTTATTTTTATATATACCTAGATAGATATATATATAGATTGTAGAATTTTACTTCTCGGAAAGGTTAGTGTTCACTTCACTGCTCACAGTACTATTATAGTAGTCATAAGCACATCACTATTCCTGTAGTGTTCTAAACTCGAGCGACGTGCAAGTGCAACCGTGCAACAGTGTTGTTAATTATTATCAACTATGGTATTGCCACATAGTTAAGTACACTTGTACCACGGCAATAGATACTATGGTTGCGGGACGGACCATCAAAATCATGACGTATCGAATGCGGGCGAGTATAGTTCTCCCGGATGCATATTAACATTCCGCACATCAAATAAAACCCATAGGGAAATACGGCATTCTCATTGGTCTGAAATATTTAGCGCCAAATTCAAATTTAAATTACGATATACTATATACCTATACTACTATATATTATTTACTATTTAAAAAATAAACTACCTTATTTACCAATTTCAATATTAATTCATCTATTTGACCAATAGACTAAAATATGTACTAATTTCAATAATTTCAATAATATGCTTGTAAAATGTAATATAAAATGTAATATAAAAACTGTAATATATCAATTACCTACTGCAAGATGGTTAGTTATATTGTACTTGTACTATTTTCTATTTTAAAGTATAAAAGAAACATTAAGGTGCGTTGGTCATGTTAAATGTGTAGATAAAATCAAGTATTTACTATTATTATTTATTAAATAATTTAATTAGTATAGTATAGTTTAGTCATATATATATTTTGTTTATTGATATACATAATTTGACTCACCTTAAAACTGTAATACATTAAATACCTACCTACTACATAATATATTTTATACCGAAGCCCATTGGAGTACCTGTGTCCAACTACTTTATTTACTAATTTTATTTCACTATCAATTCATGTTAACTTTTTATAATATTATGTGTAGGTACTTTATTTATACTTTTAGACCAATGGACCAAAATATTTACTAATATCACTATTAATTCATGTCCATGCATATAATATAACTCTACTATTATGTATATACTATATACATACATCTATAAAATACATTAGTCATATTATGTAGGTACATAATATATATATATATCAATTTGTTTATTACATTTGATATTAAATAAATAAATATACGTGATAGACCATAGACCTATATATTGAGTAATATCAAATTATGTCATATCATTATACAATTGAACCATCAGAGTATTATATTAAACTATTTGAAAAATATAGGTGCGTTGATCATGGTAAATGTGTCAAGTATTAAATAAATATTAATTATTATTATTATTTATTAAAAATACTTATAGTATATTCATATAATTAGTTATAGTATAGTCATATAATATGATTAAATTCATTGAGTTATATTTTTAATATACATAATTTGACTCAAATAAAAATTGAGTACCTACTACATAGCATATTATAATATGTTATTGTATACTTAATGTGAAATAACCTGTTTCCAATACCTAGTTACTCTCTATTAGTCTATTAATGTTATGTACCTACTCTTGGAGTACCTACTCACCTATGTCCAACTACCTTATTTACCAATTTCAATGTTAATTCATTTATTTAATGTATACATATTACAATATGCCTAGTTCATATATTATGACACTATACTGTTAAACACACAATGCAAACTATTACAAAAAAAAACCTATTTCATATACCAACCAATACCAATAATATAGATAGTAAATAGTACTTCATTTAAACTTTTAGACTCCAGTAACCATAGAAGACAAATACTTACAAGGGCGTCCGCAGGAATTTGTCAAGGGGAGGGCAAAATATTTTCCTTTTTCATTTCTTGTATTTTTATGACATATTTTCTTTTATATAGACAAGGGATGTAAAAATCTTTATGAATTATTCGTACATAGTTAGTTAAACTTAATCTTACAGCATTAATTTTAATTAATTGTTATGTAATTTTAAATTATCAAATACATTATTTTTTAATAGATGAAATGTTATTGTTGGTTTTATAATTTTACGTAATTTATAAAATTAAATATTTCTAGCTTATTCAGTCATTGATACCACAAACTTAAAGTGTTATAGCTATTGTAAGTATGCCATCTATGAACATTTAATTTTTTTATTAAAAAAGTAAAATCTTGGTTGACACTGCAGTATTGCACTTGGTCCCACCACTACATCTCATAATCTATAAAAGCAATGTTCTTAGTTCTGACTCTGAATCGAGTGTAATAAAAATCACTCTGTAAAAAAAAAAAAATGTTTTTATTTTTAATTTATAGTAAGTTTATTTTGCTATATTTTATATTACAACGGTAATGATTGAGGTTGGGTTATAATGCACTTTGTATTGTTTTCCAAATCTACACGTTACTGATTTTATACCTTCATTGAATTTTTTGACGATTTTAAATTTAAGGTCATTTTTTGCATTTAAAGATTTTTTTGAGCATTTTGAAGTTTTTTCTAAATTTAAATTTAAAATTTTATTTTTAAAATTGCACATGTTTTTAAATAATTTTTATAATAAATATATGATCTTAAACCTAACCTATAGGTACAGAAAAAAAAGTTAATTTTCAGATTAAATAAGTAGTCTAAATGATAAGTTCTGTCTGTTAAACTTTTCTATAATCATTTAAAATAAAATAAAATATGAATAAAAATAAAAATAATTTAGTGCACTATTTAGAATTGTTAGGGTATTTTTTAGTTTTTATAGAACATTAAAATCATCAATAATAATATATGATAATCAACCTAGAAAAATCCAAGGGAGGGGCAACTGCCCCTACTTGCCCCTCCCTGCGGACGCCCTTGAATACTTAATAGCAAAACTTGCATTAGGTGAAAAAGTACCAAATAAGACATTTTACGAGGGCTTATTACCTGCAGAAGTAGTTCATACACAGTCACCTATATCTCATGACATTCATCAAGATTCAAATAAAAAGAGTTCAACAGAAAGTATGCAGATTATAAAACGGACAATCACGGACAATCATCACATCATTCAAAATAATATAAAGTTAATATATTATAAAATATTATAAAAAAAATATTCATTTTTATTATTATTATTATATTTATGTATTGTATTTATTTGTATTGTTTGTTAATATAATATATTCAATATATTTTATATTTTTTAATTTAATAAACAAATTGATATATATATATTATGTACCTACATAATATGACTAATGTATTTTATAGATGTATGTATATACATAATAGTAGAGTTATATTATATGCATGGACATGAATTAATAGTGATATTAGTAAATATTTTGGTCCATTGGTCTAAAAGTATAAATAAAGTACCTACACATAATATTATAAAAAGTTAACATGAATTGATAGTGAAATAAAATTAGTAAATAAAGTAGTTTGACACAGGTACTCCAATGGGCTTCGGTATAAAATATATTATGTAGTAGGTAGGTACTTAATGTATTACAGTTTTAAGGTGAGTCAAATTATGTATATCAATAAACAAAATATATATATGACTAAACTATACTATACTAATTAAACTATTTAATAAATAATAATAGTAAATACTTGATTTTATCTACACATTTAACATGACCAACGCACCTAAATGTCTCTTTTATACTTTAAAATAGAAAATAGTACAAGTACAATATAACTAACCATCTTGCAGTAGGTAATTGATATATTACAGTTTTTATATTACATTTTATATTACATTTTACAAGCATATTATTGAAATTATTGAAATTAGTACATATTTTGGTCCATTGGTCTAAAAGTTTAAATGAAGTACTATTTACTATCTATATTATTGGTATTGGTTGGTATATGAAATATGTTTTTGTTAATGTTTTTTGTTTTGTAACAGTTTGCATTGTGTGTTAAACAGTATAGTGTTATAATATATGAACTAGGCATATTGTAATATGTATACAATATACATTAAATAGATATAAGGTAGCTATATTTTTTAAATAGAAAATAATAAAGAGTAGTATAGGTATATAGTATATCGTAATTTAAATTTGAATTTGGCGCTAAATATTTCAGACCAATGAGAATGCCGTATTTCCCTATGGGTTTTATTTGATGTGCGGAATGTTAATATGCCTCCCGGATTTCTAATAACTGTTAGCGCTTCCAGTGAATAACAGCAGTAACTACATGAAGAACATTGGTTTTGAAATTCCCTCTATTTTTTTTAGATGGTATCTATAAAGCCGTGATTTTGAAGTGCATTGTACATTATAATTTATAATTTATATTTTATAACCCGTGTTCACTATGAGTTATAATATATTATAAATTATAATTATCAATGTTATTTGTCTATTATGCTGACTGATGAGAGCTAATTCATCGTTATATTGTTTGAGATTTCGATAAACATAAAAATCATAATATTTAAAATGCCTCATTGTTGCGTACGAGAACCGCATACAATTTCTAAAAACACATTTGGCATTCCAAAAGATGACCAAGAAAAAAAATGGGAAGAAACACTAGGAATCATTTTTAAAAAATGGGATCATATTTGCTCTAGTCATTTTAAAGAAGCAGATTTAATTGGTACATATAGTTCAAGCGAAGGTCACAGTAAATATACTGTAAGTGTTTATTACAAAGATTAAAACCTGTGTAAATTGGAAACTAACGAATTGTGTATTATTTATTAATAAGATATGTCTGAAACGACTACAATTAAAATCTGGAGCAGCACCAGTCAAGGGCTGTAGAACAACTACACTTAATCATACCCAATCTGTAGAGGTTTGTAGTTTTATTGTATATAATTTAAACCTTAAAGCTTAAAGTTACCACATAAAATAAAATTTTCATAAATATATTATTGTATAATTCTGTAGGTTTTTGAATCTTGTAATACCAGCTAACATCCATTGTCAATAGAACAGTCTAATAATATTTCTTCTTTATTAATTTTAAGTGACAAATTGCAGGAGCCCGTGTCTAAACGAATAAAGGTTATTACATTTATTGGGATTGAAATTATAAATAATAATTATTATTATACTATCATTATAATATTTAATTATTCTTATTTAGCTATTTTAAAAAAAAAATTTTTTCAGACTGAACCATTGAATGATCTTATAAATTTGACATTATATCAAAGTGTTTATAATAATATTAGTCTAATTAATATTCCAAATAAATGGCGAGCAAATGTAGAGTTAGTACAAAATGCATACATAATTGTTTTTCATAAATTAAGCTCTTTTCAAAATAATTTTACCAGATTCATTGAAAAACAACTCATCATAACTAATGGTATTTTATTAAAAGTATTTAAATGAAAAGATTTATGTAATATTAAATAATTTTATGTTAAATTAATAATTATAGAATCAAAAATTATTTTATATTTGAATAACAAAGAGGTAACCTCAATAGAAATTGGGATAGAAGTTAACCATATAAAAAACTTTGAAGATATTGTAAAATTTTTGAACAGGTTGGACAATGCTAAATACTGCAAAGGAGCAATATCATCTTTGAAATATAATGCCAATAAATCATCATTTGGTTCCAATTTAATAGAATGTGATGATCAATGGAGACACATTAAATATTTAACTATATTAAAATATGATGACAAGTAAATTCTTATACAATTACAATTTTAATTTATACTCTTATTAAGTAAAATTAATTTTTTATTTTTAAATTTATATAGTTCCAATGATATATGCGTGTGGTGCCAAAGGCTTTTATATTCAATAAAAAAAAACAAACTAGGCTTTTAAATGAGAAAGTTACTAGGGTATTTTTTCTCCCAATAAAAAAAAATTACTGCAGATAATTCATAAAACTGTAAGTAAGGTGAAAAAAAGATTTTCCCGTGCCACAAACAAAATTAACAGATTGGAGAATAAACTTAATGAAATAAAAGATAAAATATAAAATATAAATAAAGAAAATCTTGATAATCTTTTGGAAAAAGCAAGAATTCCTCAAGGATAAGTTGAAATGATCAAAGAAATATTTTCTACTGCTAAAATGAAGAATGCCAAAAATAGGAAGTACAGTGAAAATTGGATGTTGTTATGCTTATTGTTTCAAATAAGGTAGTAAATATCAACTATTTCATTAAGATTATAAAATATTATGCTTACCTTAATTAACAATTTTATAATAGATCTCCTGGTGGTTATAAATACCTTAGACAACAAAATATTTTACCTTTGCCATGTACTACAACAATACATAAGCATTTATTAGCAATTAAAATAGGGTGCGGTTTTGATGAAGATTTTTTTAATCTTCTAAAAAAGAAATTTGAAACCAAATCGGAACAACAAAAAATAGAAGTTCTTGTATTGGATCAATTATTCCTTAGAGAGAGTATCAGTGCAAATACTAGATCATTGACATACCATGGATTGGAAGATTTTGGTGAAGGTTTGGATATAGGGACACGAGCTTCAGAAAAAGCTAACCATGCACTGGTTCTCATGTTATAAACTTTAGCGGATAGTATTCATCAACCGATAGCAGTGTTTACTTCTCAAGGACCAGTCAAAGGTGACAATGTTAGATATTAAATATTAGTTTTACTATCTAATTAAATTTGTTTTTTTAGGAATTGATCTTTCAAAAATTGTAATAAAAGCAATCTTACTATTGGAGAAAGTCGGTGTAAAGATTTTAGGATTGACAAGTGATGGTGCTTCTACAAATCGAACGATGTGGACTACACTAGGTATAAATTCAAAAATGGAAAATTTCAATAATTCGTTTCGAAATCCATTTGATAGCAAAAGAAAAGTGTACGTCTTCTCAGATGCACCACACTTATTGAAAACAGTACGAAATAGATTACATAACAAAAAAATTTTAAGAGTAAGACATGAAATAAAATCATTCTTTAATAAAAAAAAAACCCCAGATTTACTACAACTCTATCTTAGTTATAAAATTAACAATCACATCATCTATATTTGCTTAAATCCATCCAGATAAAGCTCCAATAAAATGGGAATTTTATAAAAAAGTGTTTGAGTACGATTCTAAAAGTCTTTTGAAAGTTTGCCCAAGGTTAACATCAAATCACTTTGATCTTAAAAATTTAACTAAGATGAAGGTTAAATATGCATCTCAAGTAGTTAAGAAATATATCACTATTTATAAAAAAAATATATTAAAAATATTAACCCAACTAACTATTATTTATTTATTTAAAATATAGATGTTTAGTAAATCTATGGTAAATAGAATACAATTTTACAAAAGTAAAAATTATGAAGGATTTACAGATTGTGAAGAAACTATTAAATTTACTGATATATTTAGTAATGTTTTTGATGCATTGAACAGAAAATTTCCTGCGGAAGGAATTCGAAAAAATAGTCATGATTTAGAGGTTTGTTATATGGTATGTTGTGTGCGTTAAGTGTTTGCACGTGTGTAAAATTGTGTCTTTGTAATATTAAGTCTTGATATACAACAAAAAGGGGAGTACTTTAACATTAAAATAAAAATAATATTACTTAAAACTATCATATATACTAACTATACTATATTATAATTATATTTTGTTAATTTAAGGTACTAAAAAACGTTTTAGTGTGGCTCAATGATTGGGAGCAAAATTTAAGAAATAAACTTATCACAGATGATATGTTTCTTACTAAACAAACCGTAGAGGGCCTAAGAATCACCATTAAATCAACAATAGACTTGGTAGAATATTTGCATACTGAATTTGGATTTGCTTATGTTTTAACTACTAAATTAAACCAAGACTGTTTGGAAATAATAATAATAATAACTTATCCAGAGAAAAAATATTAATTATTAAATATAAAATTACATTTATATAATAAACCTAACTAATTACTAATTACCATTGTTTTTTTAGAATTTTTTTGGAATCATAAGGCAAGTGGCAGGCCCTAATGATCATCTATCCACACCAATGTATTTACAGTTATACCAAATACTGTCAGTTTATTCATTAATAAAACCGCCTAAAACGGGGAATTGCACCATTTTAGAAGGTACAAACAAAAAATGTATTATTTGAATATATTGTATCATCATAAATATAATTGGCTTCAACTTACTTTTAAAGAGAATGACCCTGTTATAAAAATCAGTGATATGAAAGAAATAATGAATAAACATGATCAATCTACAAGGGACTTAAAAATTAGCAATTTAAAAAAGAAAATTGACAGCATTTTTGAAGAAGGTATTTGGGATTTTGGCGATATTTTTCAAGAATTTAATTATTTTAATAATTCCTCTACAGTTTTTGAATGTGTTGTGTATTTCTTAGCTGGGTAAATAGTATTAATTTACATTAATTTTATTTTATTTTTTAATTATTGTATTATAATTTTATGTTATTTGGTAAGTATATAAATAAAAATATAATTAAACACATTAAATGTGAAATGTGCTTAAATAGCTTAAAACCTGAATATGGTCAAGTTGTTGTCCCAGAAGCAGATCTTGTAAATTTGAAGACAAGATGATTTTTGACACATCCAAATACAAATGTTTATATGCTAACAAAATTGATTGAAATGTGCTTTGAAAAACATGCGGAGTCACTAAATGTATTTGAAGATACATATGAAGGATTCTTCAGTAAAAATATGCGACTCACATTTCCATGTAGTGAACACAAGAGTGATGTGCTTACTAATATATTTAATATGTATATAGTCATGAGAATGAGACAGTTCACATATTCAACAAACCAACAAAATAAAAAACAGAATACATTTTTAAAAAAATCTCTAATTTAATTACTACATAAGTTATAAAGTTATATTAATAATTATAATACATAATTTAATTATTTTGTTTAAATATACTATTGTAACCCATCAGTTAATTTTAAAACTATTACATTTAATACAAAAATGATTTAAGTTATATTTGAAATTTATTTTTTTTTACAGTGGTATTTTACATTTAAATGTTCAACTATTCAAGATACCTATATAAAAAAATATTTTTGAACTACACAACTAGATAGTGCTAGATGGTATTAGAAAGGCACTAGAAGTCTAGAACTTTTCATGGACGTCTAATCATGAATCGTCCCGCAACCACGGTATCAAGATTTTCAAGAAGAAAAATTCGATACGTATCGATACGTACCACCTCGTATCGAAGTCCGAGTCCGATGCGGGTCGGTACGTATCGCTTGTATACTGCACGTGTAAGTTCTTGAACGCTCAAAATACGATCGTATCGATACACTCCAAATTCCTCCTTGAAAATCTTGAATCTATAGCCGTGACTTGTACCGCGTTTGCGCGTATTTAGTTGGTCATGCGCACGTTATCTCAGTGTTTAATCGTTCCGCTGATAATAATAATATAATAGCTACTATAAGTTATAACATAATATTATTTTTTATTGTAACTTTCGCAATTTCGATCAAGATTTTAAATATTATCGAGACTCAAGAGAATTATGAAACTGGTGTGATGTGTGAACGCAGTTTCGACATTTTAAGTAAGAATTATTTCACCTTAACAACGAATTACCTTTTTATAATTACATGTTACATATTTCAATTTATATATTTTGGTTTGGTATCAATCTAGTTGTAAAGGAAACTCTTACAGTCTTTTTAATTATTGGGGCCCAAAGAACTAATTACAATTATCAAGTATATCGTTTCTAAGATATAATCGGCACGACCCACATTTAGTCCTTATTCATATTGAATTTATTTTATAACTGTACATATCATGTAACTTTCTTTTATTTTTAAATGTCGAAATTTTAAACATTATAATATTACTTTTAATGTCATATATAATGTTTTATAAAAAAAAATGAATCTAGGACATTTGACACCCAATAATAGGACAATTTATTGACACTCGCTGAAACGACAATTGACAACGAATATAAATTATTTTATAATACAGTATTATTTATACTGTATAATCAGCATATAAGATTGTAATATAATAATTCAAAAGTTTATTCTAATAAAATGTTATATCTTGTAAATATTAATTAGTATAAAATGAATATAAATAATAGGTAATAAAAATAAACATATTCAAATTTAATGTTCGATTACATACGATACATTTTTTAAAAAACAAACAATTTCAGTATTTGTTTTTTATTGAGAAGTTTAACACATATGTTTAAGCATTTCTTCATTTGTTTTAATTTTACAATTTATTTGAATACCTGTGTTTAGTTTTAAAATCACTATTGGGGTTATGGAGTTCATTTGCAAAGCTCCAATAATTATTTAATATATATGTACGTGGATGTTTAAATCAAATTAAATGTTGGAACTTGTTGTTCCAGCCTGCTGCTGTATTATTAAACCATACTATATCTTAATTGTGTTGCATTGTGCATGTTCCACACACAAGTATGTGGAGGAAACATACATGGGCTCTTTTTGAAGCAAATTACTTGTTTATCATTAATTAACTGGTTTGCCTCATTAACATATGTTACATCGAAGTATGTTAAAATACTATCCACATCATTATCAAATGAAAAAATATGTAATAAGCTCATTCCTATAAAAAAAGATATTTCAATTTAAAAAAAAAAATTAGTTTATATTACCTGTATTGTACCTATTTTTAATAATGTTAAGAGGTAGAGAGGTCAATTGGTATTGAAAAACAAATTCTTTGTCTTTTCTTTATCTTGTTGCCACACACTTTGACCAAGATGGTAATAGCACAATTGTATGAAAACGCTGTCTTCAATTGCTTTTATTATAGCAAGTTTAAAATCAATAGAAAATGACTTCACCGATGAACATGTGTTTTTGAGAGCCGTCAAAAGTTCTACCTAAATTGTCCATGTTTTTTGTGGTAACAAGTAATAACGCATAAACGACATGTAAAGGTTTCATTCTATAAATTATGTGTAGGACACTAAGTTGATAAAAATTTTTAGGGCAAAATGAAAATGTTCCGTCCACGAGCAAAAACTTATGCTGATTAGGTCCTACTGTCATCGTCTACTCACCCTCTAACACAAATTCTTTGGAAGAAATAGTAGGATATGAATTGTTATGGATTCTCCTTAAATTTCTTTTTACATTATTTTCATTTGGCATCAAACAAGCATTAAACATTTTGAATGGATAGTGTTACGTTTGTGGTTGGATAACTGACTGAGTACAGACACTAACTACTAACTAATAACTATTGCCTATAGGTACTTACCTAATCACTGTTATCTTATTAGTAATCGCTAGTTGTCAATTGTCCATGTTCTTAAAATATTGGGGGCAGATACCAACACAAATGTCGGCTGTTAAATTTTTTGGGTATCAATTGTCCAAATACTAAAAAACAGAGATATATCACTAAAATATCTCTTAATGTATTATTATTTGTTCATGTTATAGGTAAACATGAATGTGTCAAAGAGTATCAAAAACATAGAAAATAAAGAGGTATCAGAAATTTACAAGTAAGAAAAAACAATGCATTACAATACTTAAATAGGTATTGTCATAATATATTAAATACATTTTTACATTTTTATTTGATTATTGGGTAATTTATTATTTTGTAGAATTATGCATGGTTAATTTTGGATAAATATAGTAGGATATAGTGTTCAGTTGATATGTTTGTAATTTATATAACCATATTTATTTTATTTTAAGTTGATACAAAATTAAAAAATAGAGAATACTTTTTTATTATTGATTCAATAAAAGATGTAAGGACAGTATTCTTAAGCTGATATTTTTATATGGCGTTAGAAGTGATCACACTAAAAAATCATTAGAACTAGAAGAACTATTAGAAGAAAGAATAAGCTATCTTGATAAGTAATAATTATTCATTTATTTTTAATTGTATTTCTATAAATCAAATAATTCTTTTTTAGAAATTATAAATTACTGGCTGATGTTAATCTTACATTCAGTTTGCTAAACATGGAAGGTAAACCTAGTTCCAAATTGAGATGTCCAAAAGGTATATTGTTGATTTATTTTAATTATTAATAAGATTGCATATTAACACATTATAATGAATGACTTGTTATATTTAGATTGTTATGATTCTGTATTATTACAAAGTGATGCTCAATGTCACCCTCAAAGATTAAAACAGTATCATAAAAAATTATCTACTACTCTTATCACAGATAAAGATAATGCACAAATTTTAGAAAAAATATCAATTTGGGAAAATAAAGTTAATTTTAATGAAGTGTTTCATCAATATATCAGTTCAATGTGGGAGGTTAATATACTATTACTGACTTAATTTAGACATGTGTTTTACATTAAGTTTGAATTAATTTCCTCAATATTTCAGCTACCAGAAATAGGTAATTTTGTGGCTATTTTATTTAAAAAACTTGATCTTGATATTGTTAACCAAGGCGAAATTGAAAATATGTTTTTAATGCCTAAAGAATCTACAACTATGGCTAAAATCATGACAACTCTTTTGATGCCAGTCAAAAAAACAAAGTCTATTGATCAAGTCATGCCATATAAAGTTTGGTCTGAAAAACTTTCAAAGAAAGTATCAGACTGGTGTAAAGTATACCATACAAAAAAACAAAATAAAGTCATCGTTAGTAATATTTTTTACTTTTTATCAAATTATTTTAAATATTTGTGTAGAATAAATAATAAAAACAATTTTATGTTTCAGGTAATGAATTCTCTGGGTATCCATCCAGATTTTTGGTTGGTCGTGAATGAAAAGAATCCTTTAATTGAAAAAGACTACAGTGAACTTTCATATTTCATAAAAGTTTGGCTTGTAAAAGGACTTTGTGATTATGTTACCGTGAGTAACATGTATTCAATTTTTATTTATTAAATACATGTATTAATAATATCGAAAGTAGTAAAATGATTGTTAGTTGTAAACATTTATTTATATTTTATAAATATTTGTTTTAGATTAAATTTAAAACTATAAATGATATTATAACCAATTGTAATGAAAGGCAATGTACAATATGGAAGAATGATTTGGAAACTGAGGAATATTTCTTTTTCAATTCAATGCCCGATTTAAGGATATATTATTATAACATTCCATATGATGAAGTAATCGTTTTTAAATCAAAATGTATATTAATTTAATGTAACTATTGTTATATTTTTTTTCTTTTTAAGCCATGTCTTGAATTTCTCGAATCAGTAAAAACCGTTAAACAAGTAGTACAATTTGAAGATAATCTAACTTTGAATCGTATGTACATTTCTCCAAACCAATTTATTAATAATTTATATTTAAATATTTTATATGACTTAAACTATATTTTTTTAAGGTTTTTCTAAGGATTCTCATACAGTACCAAAAAAAAACATTTTTAAGCTTATTGCTGATTCGGTAGAAGGTCTTCGATCTTTTGTTCGTGAATTGGATTTGAAAGGAACTTCAGTTCCTGAAAATTTGATAAGCTCTCTAGAAAATTTAATTGTGAAAATTGAATTGGAAGAAAATAATTACATTGCCATGAACAATGATTCTAAAATAAAATTATTTAAGGACTGGGTATCATATCCAGGTAGAATTCAGAAGAATAAAGATAATATGTCACGTTGGGCAGAGAAAGATTTAAAGGCAATAGTTCAAGGTATTATATTTTGGGTTTTAAGCAAAACAATAAATGTATTGATTTTATAATTTTTGTTTTATGCCTGTCAACCTATTGGAGCAGTAAAAATGCTTAGAAAATTAATATATTTCCTGGTGAAAGGGTGATTTAGTTAGTACATGGAAGGTCAAAAATAAAAAAAATTCTAATTTAGTATTATTTAAAAAATATTTTGACTCTTTTTGAGCTCATAGACAATAGTGTTTTACTGTTTTTAGGTTTTTCTATGTATAAGGTTGATAAAAAAACTGCACATTCAAAAAGCTTGGAAATTTAATAAAAAGTTCTTCATAAGTTGTTAATTCTTGAATTTAAAGAAAAAACTGAGTGTAAATCCACAATAATTTTTATAATGTTTTGAAGTCCACGTTTTGACAAAATATTAAATAAAAAATAAAGTTGAACAATTATTCGGAAAAACTTGGTTACCTAAATGTGCATTTAAGCTAATTATTTTAATATTATACAATGTGATTTATCATTGAATTTAAATTTAATGTAGCCATTACTGTAACTTACTCATTATTAAGTATTCCAATATCTATATATTTAATTTTAACTCTCCACAATTTAGTTTCCAATAATTTTAATATGTCTACTAGCACCGTAACTTATGATTTAAGTTGATTTAATTTATTCTTTAATTTAATTTCTCTAAATATGGCAACAGGTCAGAAAACATTTCATACAAATATCTACGACTGACTGTTGTAATTAGGTTTTTAAATTTTATATGTTCCTAACCCTCAATTTCTAAAAAGTAAACGTAAATACTATTTACACTTAGCTAATTATCATGTAAATGCAGTATAAACAATTTATTTTTAATACTTCAAATAATTCAGAGTTGTACAAAAGCTATTCAATTTAATAATACTTATTAGTTATTACTAGAGTCCGGATTTGTATGCACTCAAAAAGGCCAAAATAGTATGCATTTATGCATCAAAAAACTTCAAAATATGTATTTGATATGCTCTTATTTTTTTTAATAATATGCAAAAATATGCTCTTATACCCAAAATATATGCATTTTAATATTTTTTTTTAAATTTCTTCCATAAATAATAATTCAACAAAATTAAATAAACTTAATTTTTTAATTATAGACATTGACTTTAAACATTTATTAAAGAACAGTAAATATTTAATAAAGAGCGATCCATGTTTTTATTAAAGTAGGATAGTGCTTCGAATTTTCGGCATTTTAAATTTTATAAATTGTAATGAAATGAAAATTTTAATTTATAAATTTACGGAAATGATATATGGGCACTAGTGCACAATTTACTGGCGATAACATACGGGGAATAACATTTATTTCCCAACAATAAGTAATGAACTAAGAATTTCAACGATGAAATTGAAACAAAATAATTGGCTTAATAAACTTTTATACAAAATATGCTTGAATATGCAAACATTTTCAAACATGCAGTCATCTCTAAAATATGCATTTATATGCAAAATAAACTTTTTTCTATGCATTATCTGTTACACAAATCGTCCACATTTCTTACTCCCATCGAAATGCATACACTCATTACAAATATGTAAATGCATACAAATCCGGACTCTAGTTATTACTATAATATGTACAATATACTTATAATATTTTTCTGATAGATTTATAATATATACTGATAATTGATAAATGATAAATCCAAAGATGTATAAAAATATTATTATAAGTATTAATTATACGTTTCTGAATTATTATAATTATTAGCCATTCGCTCTATTATAAGAAACTGTGTATTTTTATAAGATATTATTTATAAACAACTATTTTGTTTTAATTTTTTTTTAATAATGATACATGATATATATACATAATTGAGAACTGTTAATTGCTATTCCGTATTCAGTGTCAGTCCATCTGTCGGCAACTGTGTACCCGGATCTTGTGTTAACGGATAATATTTTTCATGCATAATTTTTTTTTTCAAATTAAACCTTTTTACCATAATGTATTTCTAGTAAGGATGCATGTTGAATGACAATAAACATTTTAAAAGTTATTTGCTGAACAGAGTTATACCCTAATAGTTTCAAGTACCTATAAATATTATTTTTAAATTTCCAAAATATAGTTGATAATTAATAATTAAAATAAATATACCTAGCTAAAATTGTTTAAAAAAAATGTGTCTCTTTAAAAATGTAATTTTGTCCAAATTTGAACTTAAAATGATGGTATTCGTTTAGTATATGACCTCCCGTTTAGGATATTTGTTTAGTATGCGTGATCTATTGGACCGATAGTAAATTTAGTAACAGCCAAATTAAAAATCATAAAATTAGGTTATTTTATCATTACAGATTACATTCAAAATTAGTCTACAAAATTTTGGTAAAAAATAAAAATTATGAACAAAAGGCATCAAATTATTTTATCATAAATTATTGTAACTTTTTGTACGTCACTTAAAAATTTAAAAAAAATTGTATCTTGAAATTGTATGTCTCGTATTAACGACAGAACACGTACTGACAGTATTGTCAATTCATAATGTTAGAATGACAAAATATCTATAGGTACAAACCAGTGAATATGAGGCACCGGTCCACTGTGCGACCTACAACTGATAACTGACTTGTCCTTACTTTTGCTGGGCCAATACCTAAATGTAAGTCACACACTGAACCGAAAATGTATGTGTAGGTCGCACATTGGACCGGTATTGAATAAAAAAAATGTATAATAAAATTATAAAGATAAGGAAGCATAGGTTGTCCATACCTAAAATATAGATAATCATCTTGGTAGGTCACATACTAAACTAATACCACAATGTTTCCAAAAAAGAGCCATGTTCTTGTATTATTTGGATGTAGTATGAACTATTTTTGAGAATCCTTGTTTCACATTTTCAACTCTCAGCTATAAAAATTGGATATTTTATAAATTCTTAATTTTCATGATTTTGATGAATTTTTTCAACATTTGAACTGGTTAATTTCAAAAACTGGCTCATCATTAAAATCACAGGTTTTTCTTATTTTTTTTTCGCTTCAATGCCTATGGATCTTTAATATTTCTTATTTTTAATATAACAACTTATGAGGAATCTTGTATTTCATTTACAAGCATTTAGAACCACCAAAACTGAAAAAGACTAAATAGTTAAACGTAGTCAAAATATTTAAAAATTGTATGATGTATAGAAAATTATTCCGGATAATATTTTTTTTTTTAATTTTTAGCTAAAAATGAAGAATTAATTATTGTTGAGAAACGCCAGAGAAAATTAAGAGTACATCAAAATTTTGATATATTTTATTCTGACGAATATGTTAGTGAAAATGATAAATTTTTATCTGATTTTACTGATTCTGAAGATGAATGGGGCGCTATGAATCAGCCCAAAAATAAAGTCAAACAACCACAGCAGACCCCTTCTAAAGCTTTTCTCGAACTAGAAAAGCGAGCCTTAGAAGCAGAGAAAATGCTTAAATATAGTACTAATCAAAATGATGAAAAGCAGTTAAGAGATGAAGTTAGAAGTGTAAAACATAGTACAAATGAAGTATGTAAGACTAATATGAAAAATAAATCGATCAAATCAGTTAAATTACTTAAAACTCAAAATGAAGTAAAAAGTGGTGATGCTACTAATACAATAGTAAACAGTCATAATCAAGTCAAACAACTTCAGCATACCCCCTCTAAATGTATTAAACTAGAAAAGCAATTAAGGGAAGAAGATACAACTTTAATAAAGGGGTCAAACAAAATGTTCAAGACTAATAAGATAGATAAATCTATCAAATCAGTTAAATTACTTAAAACTCAAAATGAAGTAAAAAGTGGTGATACTACTAATACAATAGTAAACAGTCATTATCAAGTCAATCAACTTCAACATACCCCTTCTAAATATATTAAACTAGAAAAGCGATCAAGGGAAGAAGATACATATTTACTACACGGCCCAAATAAAATGTTCAAGACTAATAGGATAGATAAATCTATCAAATCAGTTAAATTACTTAAAACTCAAAATGAAGTAAAAAGTGGTAATACTACTAATACATTTGTTAATGTCGATAAACAAAGATTGGTTCGTACTAAAAATAAAGATAATGTTTGCAGTTATGATGAAGTTGTATTAATTGATAGTGATAAAGAAGAAAACCAAAAATCTCCTGGTGGTGTAAGTCAAGTAGAAGTTATAACTTTAGATGAAGATATGCAAAATGATTGTGAAGTTTTTGATGGTAATTTTAAATCGTTAATCTCTAATCGCATCGACAATAAAAATAGAAAAACCAATGAACAAAATAACAAATATACTAAACGAACAGAATCTGCCGTTATTCCAATAAAAGATGATGATCAAATTATTATTATTGATCATAAAAATGATGTTCAACTTTTATCAATGACTGGAAAACCAGTGTGTTCACCTTTAAAAACTAGTAAACCTTTAAGTTTAAAAACTAATTCAAATAAATCATACAACTCTGTTTCTGTAAACAGACAAATAACTCCTACCAATTATTTTAAAGTTCAAGAAACATCTTCTATGATACATAAACTTTCACAAAACGTTACTATTATGCCAGCAAATGTTAATATACCAAAAGGTATTGTTGTTACTATGGTTAAAACACCACAGATAGACTCCAATTTTCATTCAAATAAATTTAAGTCAACCACTTCAAATGGTCATTTACCAAATAACTCTTCAACAATTAATGTGAAATGTGAACTTATTTCAAAACCAAATGTAAATGAAGAAGTTAAGTTTTATGTTAAACTACCCAATGGTACAGAACGTCCTATTTCTAACGAGATTATCAATCAATACCTTAAACAGCACAACAACCAGTTACCTGATTTTTGGTTGGTACCTTTAGCAGCAGAAGATGTCAAACAATATGGTGTTAACTAAAAAAAATCAATTATCTTAATCTAAGATAAAATCCTTATTTTTATGATCCCTGTATATTTATTTTTAGGATTTTTACAGTAAATTTAAAAATGTTTAAAGTTTCTTTTTATGATTTTACCAATTTCATTTTGATATTGTTAATTGTTTTAAAATTTAATTTTAATTTTAATTCCATTAATTTATATTTCATAAATTTAATATATTAATTATAATATATATTGAAAGTATGTACTGCAATGCTGACTAATAAGTTATAAGTCAAATAAATGTATTATTTTTAACTATGCAATATGAATGATGTTTTGGTCAAAGTCAGTTCACCGTTACTACTGTGTTAACAACTAAGTAATTAAGTACTTATATTAATATAAATACATCATTAAATATCTTAAGAAATAAAGTTGAGATACTGATAAATTTTTTTTTTTTTAAATGGTGTACTTGGTTCAGCTTACATCATGATTGGACATTTTTACTTCTTAGGTATTCAAAATCTACACAATGTTAGCTCATTAAAATAAAAAAAGTTAATATCTTTTGTTTCAGGAGTATATTATTAACCATATAAAAATATATTATACTATAATAGGTAAGTAAGTACCAGAAATATCCTAGTTTCAGTTATCTGACTTTCAGACTGTTAGGATATTAATATCATTATTTTTGCATAACAATGAAATATAAAATGAATAACTAGTTTTTTTAACCTAATTTCTCAATGGACATCTTCACTGTGCTTTTTTTGTTGGCGATGTACTGCTTCTGTACTCTATAATAGTTATATTATATGTGTCGATTTTTTTTTATAAATATGCAAAAAGTTTTTTAAATGGTATTTTCTTAATACATTTTTATTTGACGATTTGATTTTTTTTTATTATAATTATTCAACCTTCAATAACTAATTAATAATACATTTTTATAGTTATAGTAACAAAATGAATGTTTCTATTTGAATTTAGTGGTATACCTCATATATTAAATTGGTATAGATATATTGTTTTATTATTTGTATATATAAAATTTAAACATATTTTGTTATTTTGTTTATTTGTTAGTAGTTATTACAGTTTTAATTAACAAATAGCTGGTGTTTATTTTTTATTTTTCTCATAACACTTTAGTTCAGAATCTTATTAAATATGTTCATTTATAATTAAAATAATTTATAGTGAACATTATTATTTATTTATGGTAATAATAAAAAATATTCATCTGTGATCCAACTCCAAGAGTAAAGGTGCCGCTACATTATTTTGTTGTTCCATGTTGAAACTACTAAATTTATTTTCATTATTTTTTGATTGACAAAAAACAGTATTGGGGTTATTTTTAATTTTTTTAAAGACTGTTGAGAACAAAATATTAAAAAAAGGTGCTTATTGGAGTATTTTTTAAAGCACCCGAAGTAAATAGATATTTAATTTTCTTTGTTAATATAAGTAGTTCCAAATTCCTTATTTAGATCACTGCTAACAATATTATTCCGGTTTTTCAGAAAAATAAATGAATAAGTACAAATTTGTGAATTAAAGAAATGTACGTTTAGGAGATCAGTTAATGGAATACCTTTTAAGAATAGGATTAAATTATTTAATAACCACAATAATTATAATATCATTTACAAATTAAATAGTTTACACATAAAGTATTCATTAAATATTTTGAATCTGTTCTATACATCTTACATTTATCTGGCTGATGCAGTTTATTCTTGAAATCGCTCTAGTTGTCGTTGATTATAAATTTAAATTATTTATAAACAATTAATTTATAAAGTCAGTTTTGTAGATGATAGACATTGTATGGCATTAAGATGATTTACATATTATGTGATTTATAAATAAAATATAATCTTTTATTTTATAAAAAAAATAAATACTTATTCTAACGGTTCAAAAAAATGGTCCCTCCTACCATTGACTGGAAGACCTCTATTGTATCCCCATCAGAAAGATTCATTGAATATGGGGTATAGGATTCGAAAATTACATTTCCATCAAATCGAAACCTTAATGCTTCCAAAATGAATCCCTAAAATAATACAATTTTTAATGAATTAAACCATATTAAAATATAAGCATTAAACCAGCACTTACATATTAATACTAGCTGTAAACATAAATAAAATATCTGATATTTGATGTCAAAATAACAAGTATTTTTTAAGTATAATAACTTGTTATTAACAATCTTATATAGATAATGTTTAATGTATTAGTATACCATTTTAAAGGACACTACATACTTGTTGTTTTTGTCTCACAAGTTAGAGACTCAAAAAATGTACGATCGGCAGTTCACATAAAATATATTTAATTTTAATATTTGTGAATCAATGTATAAAACAATATTTAAATCTTGAAAGTTAGTTGTAAGCATGTAAAATCTTACATTCATTTCAACAAATAAAAGCAATAAACAGTGTTGTCACCCATATAGTATAATATCAAGCTCTAATATTAAAACTGCTAAATGCATATTTGCACTTGTTAGCAGTTAAAATGTTAGACACTTCCAATAAATAAAGGTATTCCATGGTGTTTTATTATGCATAAATATTAAAACTATTAATATTGATAGCATTAACTATTTCAAGTAAACATGTATGTAACAGTATCAAGCATTAAATCTGAATCAGTAAGTTTTAGCAGATGTAGCAAAACAAAAACTGGGTTAAGCGATTAATATATAAGTCATAGTACTATGACTACTAGACAAATGTGGGGCCAGTGGTGGTGATTGTATGACTTCATTACCACCAGACACCAGTGTTTATTAAATGTGCTTATAATATTATTTGTTTGTTAATTGTGTAGGAACTTTGAAGGAATCGGAGTACCAATGCAACAATGGCTATAAACATTTATAAAGTGCCAACCACTAGTAGTAGTCACGTCAAAGCGGGTTTAATGTTTTAATTTTGACGTTTAATGCCTTAACTTTGTTTGCTGATAATCAGTGAGTAAATTTTCACAATTTAGCCTAATTTAGTTCTTGATTCAATACATCCCATTCATAAATAATTTTTGATTTCTGTCTATTACAATTTACACGGTCTTTTATTCCAAAATTCAGTAACTAGAATTATAATGGATAGAATTGCAATACCAAATATTTTTTAACAGTTCATACTTACAGTTCTCTTGCAGTAAATTTTCATTAATTTTTGGAATGGAGCTAACATTTTCATTTTAATTCGAATACAACTTCCATCTGGTCCCAAGACTCTTAAAATTATTGGAGGACCAGGTTCAGGAGCAACCTGTAAAACATAAATTTTTTTAGTATTGATAGTTATTAGTTGGTATGAAACTAACAAAATTAAAATTTTTTCCAAATTAGTTCATAGTTAAATGTTCTCATTTTGAGTAGACTCTATGAATGTTAAACGATACAAACATAATATTAAGCCAACCCGGTCCATTATTGATTAGTATGAATCACACAATTATGATATAATACAATTTGTTTGTCGTCAACGTCAGACGATTTATCGTGCCAAATATAATCAATGTTAACGGTAATAGTTGTGTCAACAGCATTGAGGTGAATCAATGATGGAAGTAAATTTCTGGTTCGATTTCAATAGTAGTATGGATGATTAAGTGAATGTTATTACCGGGTGACCGTATATTTCTCTATCGTTTCAACCAGTTTCTATTCGGTATCACGAACGGTTGACGTCATGGGTTGTGGGGTATGCACCACTGATGTATTTTCGAAATACTCGATTGTTTGTTAAGGCAGAGATAGGTATTTGCAAAAGAAGATATTGCGCGCAGCAAATGAAAAAAACATGTAGGTAGTCGGCAAACCGGATTAGAACCGATTCTCGCCGCCTTGAAACACTAAACTAAGAGAGAACAATTGAGCGGACAAGCGGACAGAACGACTACCGGGTTACGAAGACGGAGACGGAACCAGTGTCGGGTGATCATCATTACAGGAAAAACTTGTGTTATTATTTTAGTGCGATCTACTCGAACTCGTGTTAATACTTACACTTCTGTCCATGTTGATTATTCTTGACTTGACTTTAAAGGGGTTACCGAATTGGTGAACTGACTTACGATAAAACACAGGCATACAATTTTGGAACGGAAGAATAAAATTACGGTTTACTGAATGCAACGGTTAATCGTATACTCAGCGCGTCACGAGATCTGGACCGTTTCGAGCATGCGACTGATGGAAATACGGACGCTCCGTCAAATATCCCCTCTACGACTATTTTGTATACGTAGTGAGTCCAAAAAGACGTTCGTGTCGGCCATTATAATGATATGCTACGTATTAAACCAATGATAATAATAATCCATTATAAAGTACATACAACATTTTTTTTTATTCATGATTTAAAAAATAACACGAAACCCGCTCGAACATAAGAATTGAAATTACTACAAAAAAACATGACACTGTATGCATGGTCAGAATTCTGAGCAGGTTGCGCACAGCTGTTATGAGTAAAAGTGGTGGGGATCGACGAGTTTTCGTAATCCTGGTCTAACAGAGTATAGTCATGGCTTTAGATATAATGGACTGGAAACTACATTGTGGGAATGTGACGGGGGACGGGCCGTATAAGGCTCTTCTTATCATCAACTTAAGGCCCCTGCAAATTCTATTCATTTTTCAACAAATCGACCTTAGCTACTGACCAAAATTTAAGTACTTCTAGTTTTACGATTTAAAAAATGTAAAGATGTTTTAATTGGTCAACAAGTCTACTTTGCATCGGTCGGACCATATTTTTGATATTTTTGAAGATATTCAATACTAAAAATATATAAATTTATAAAATGTAAAATATTTATTCTCGTCAAGAATTTTTTTAAAATTGAAAAAGTGCTCCGACCGATGCAAAGTAAACTTGTTTACCAACAAAAAAAACTTTACAATTTTTAAATAAAACAACAAGAAGTACCTTAATTTTTGTCAGTGCGACGGCTATTTCACGTCCATAAATTGGTTTTGAATATTTTGATCTAGACATTGAATGAGTTGTGCGTGTGCGTGCGTGCGACCATAAATCAGATAAGAAATAACAATATATTGTAAATTTATGCGGATCGCGGGTGATGGTAGGGGAGTACACACACTAATGATCATTTACTACACACACAAAGACAATCAGTAATCGCAGGAACGAAATAATTGCCTAAACACAACTCCTTAAAAATGACACATTTGCAGGGGCCTTAAGTATTCTATAAAGAAGTTCTTACTGTACACATTCATTAAAAGTCCACAATATTAATACAATTATATAAGTAAAAAATCAAAAAGCAAAAAAGGAGAACCCATTGCACAACATTAACATTTAAATTTATATTTTTTCCCCTCTGTAATGACTACAAATTGTTTTTAAATATTTAGTGTAATACGTTTTGGAGATTTTTATAATCATTATGGCTTTGGATAGTTAATTTAATTCTATCTAAATATTTTTTTGCACCGATTTTTCTCGACCTTTGTTTATTGATAAAATTATTGTTAGAAATATAACAGAAATTACTTGTAACATACTACAATTGATACACTCTGAATTCCCACATTCCTACATTAACAAAGTATTGTTTATACATTTTTCAACATGTGTCCGCAATCGTGTCATTTTCGGGGGTCCGTTGTTGACGTGATGTACCGATTGGCCGACAAATCAATTCGCCGACACACCATTTTGCCGACACCCGATTTTCCGACACACTATATTATGATGAATTATACTTACTATTAAACTTTATTATTTTTAGTAATTTTTTACAAGTCAACTATTAATACTATAAATTAACATTATAAGATAAATAAATTATAAATGATATTTTCAAAAACGATTCGTGCGAATAAGATTTCGACCGAGAAAGAGCATTTTCTAGTGCAACAAATACGCTAATGGCTACTATGAAGAGAGTGAAATTAATGGACTAGAATATGGGAAGTAGATTTCTTTCAAATTTATACCCACAACATTTTAAAAACTTATTTGGACATATGTAAGTATGTAATTTTAAAAAAAATGTACGACATTATATTTGATGTGAGTTTAACCACTTAATTTAAACATAAAACCAAGTACTAACATGCTTAACCATACCTACAAAATAAAAATAGTGTAGAAAGTCCTAATAGTCTGTTATAAATGGAAAGGCAAATGTTGAAACTTTTTTGTAAATAAAATAGCATGGTATATAGCATATATAGGTACTTGGTATATATTTTGAGTGACCGCAACTAGTTTGCAACCTTTTTGTTGGGTGACCGCAACTAGTACTTAATTTTTGATTTTGACCACAACTAGTATAGGTACACCGAATTGCTTCGTAACATAACAACATAATATAATATATATATTGTATGATAAACGACCCGGGTAGTTGTGAAACACATATATACACATCATATCTACCATAATCAAGGTAAGGGATTTGGGACTTATACGATCGCATAATTTCTGTATTATAGTCGTAGTACTTGTAGAACATGACAGAATAGTATTTAAAATCAAATACGTTAAAATGTATAGTGTATAGATACTAGATAGATAGACAATGAAAGCGGTACAACATGACATATTTTTTAACAGTTCAGAATGCTTGAAAGGCTTATAATTTAAATATTATAACAAATTATAATCGTTAAAAAAGTTCACATTTGCATTTAAATCAGAGCGTCAACTTGATTTTGAGCACGAGCTAGACGTCTTAGTTTCGAACAGGGGCGCAATTTTTTTAAAAAATGTGGGGGTGCTGAAGGCCCCTTTATTTGTTTTCATCTTATCTTATGGTTGTGGATGCCTGCATAAGACTATTAAAATGAAAATAATTATGAAACATATTGGGGGTACTAATTTCAAAATTGGGGGTGCTAAGCATCCCCAAGCACCCCCCAAATTGTGCCTTCGGTTTCGAATCAAAACTTACTATATATTTGCACATAACTGTGTTTTGTTATTAGTTACAGATAGCGCCTCAACCGAATACAATAATAATAATAATAATAAAAATAATAACTAATAATAATAATACAACCATCGATTGAATATTAGAATATATTATACGGAACTACTGCACGATATGGCAATCAAATATTATTATAAAAAACATAAATTGTTCTAACCGATAGACGTCAAACCGTAATAATATTGTAACTTATAAGTAATGACGAGTGTTGTATACACAGTATATAAGCGACGTAAACGCGTGCAACGGAAAATGATGGACACAATTCCAAAACAGATGGGAACGTCTCGGGTCGATAATATATGTATATGTCTTACTTATTTCGTAAATAATGAGAAAACCACCCTCTGAGTGTACACCGCTACATATTGTAGCGTAGATAAAAAGTGAGATCGGCGTCCTGCTTTGTGCAAAGTAATAATAACAAAGATTCTTTCAAGATAATAAACTGTTCTGAGAGAGCCATGGGTAGGTTTAGTCGCGTATAACATCTTGTTGATTGTATATCATTGTTTAAAATGTTTAAAAACCAGTTCCTGGAAACTATAGAAATGCGTAGTTGTTATATAAAAACGGACCGACCGACGCCGGTCCAAGATAATATTATATAAATATAATATGTTGTATAGGACTTTAAACTATATTATTGTAACAATATTATATTTTTATCATTATAACCTAGCCTAACGGGAATCGAAAGGTTAAAATATATATTGTCATATTGAGTATATTATATACAATGAACGACGACCGTCCTTTCCCGAAATTTATAACAAATGATTTGTCACACAAGGTCTTGTAAGTATATGTCTATAGTTCGAATAATTGATTATACTTATGCCCATTCCATACGGATAAAAGCGTGTGGGACTTCGACCCCGTATTGTATCTATAGTGCTGTACTGATGTGGTTGTGATCGCTGGGTGTTTTACAGTCCGGAGAGACGTGCTGTGTATTAAGGGACGGTACCTACAAAAATGTGTTATATTCTTATACCATGTTGGCTATAAATTATGGGATTTCGTTGTATGACACGTGTAAAAGTGGCCTTAGAAATATATAATAATAAGTTGAAAAAAGAAAAGAATTCCTCGAAACCTAATATAGGTAGTACTCGAAACTATTTCAAGTGCACCGCTCGACATGATGAAATATTATTCGTGTACGCAAATTTATATATAGGCACAATGGCACATGTTGATAATCTAGTAGGGCTATAATAATAATGAACTGCTGAATAAAAATTCCCGGAAAAAAATCTTCAGACAACAATATTACTCACAACCACATAAAAATGGTTGAACAAATATTCGAAATATTTTTATATGCTCTATTTTTAACGATGAAACGTGAGTTAGTACATTCAATATAATTTCTAACCATTGTTTGATAAATATTTTTATTTTTATTTTATAATCTTGCATTAAAGTAAAACTTATAAAAATGTCTTTAATATTTTCTATTTTAAACTACAGTATTATAATTTTCAAATTTGTGTTGTTCCAATTTTACAAAATTATACATAAATATATAATATATTATCGTAATATAAAACAAAATATTATTTATAGTAAAATTATTAATATTATCACTAATATTCTATTATCTCTATATAGTATATAATATTCATTTTTTGAACGTATTTGTAATTAAATATTAATAATGTGGTAGTTAATAATTATAGATACTAATTAACGTTTAAAAAATATTTGTTTGAGTAATAATGTAGTCTGGGGATTTTTATTCCGATTACCAATAATAATACGTGAGTGCTGTTAAAATTATAGTATGTGGAGTATTTATAGGACACACTATTGACATAATTTTGTGAAAATAATCTTGAACTCTTTTTTTCTTTAATTTAAAATATGGCTATTATTACTTCACTGTTACAAAATGTCTTATGGCAACTGAATTTTTTGAAACTTAAAGTGAATAAACGTTCATTAGGTTGTTCTAAATCGAAATCACCGGTAATTCAATACTCCTAGAGGCGAATCTTATAACTTATGGGCATATAAAATAATAATATAATATTACTCAATTACCGCAGTATTAGGTATACATAGGGACAACTGGACGCGGCTCCTTTGTGGTATACAAATCAGATATTGCAATACAAAAGAAATTTGTTTGTATGTGTTATTATATTTTATTATATTATGTTCTACACAACATTATGATGAGCAATATAGACTTGACTAAATACGAAAATATTTCATAACTGTGCCATTATTTTGCAGTGGGTACTTTATCATTATCAAAGTACTATAATATTTCTATATATTATGTATTATATGAAATAATATAATATTATAAATTATAATTGTATATTCGGCATAGTAGTTATGAGTCTTTATATCTACGAGTATAATGGCAGAATGTGACACAAAATTTGAGAGCAAGATTGCGAACTTTCGTCAATGTTTCATTCACAATTAAATTTTGTCTGAGCGTTTCGTCAGTTTTGTGCATTCATTATAATATCAGTGGCGGCCCGAACTTTTTGAGTCTTTGAAGCAAATTGTACATTTTTAATATTTTTATCATCAACCATCCCCTTTATTACATCAAAATAATAATTTACTATGTTGAAGCTATGGAGCTATGAAGCAATTGCTTCAAATAGTATTATATCCCGCCGCCACTGAAATATGCTATATTATAGGGCTTTGTGGCACTCGCAAGTCGTAACGATTTGGAGTCGAAATCTTAGGCACGAGTATGATATACTTTATAATTTTATATCATAAATATGGATATTACAATATAGTAACCATTATTATATTTAGGTATAATCACCACGGGGGCATTGAAAGTATATTTAATTTTCAACTAATGCGACAACTGTAACCATTTTTGATTAAGAAAAAGTCAAAATAGTAAAATATTAACAAAAGTACAGAAATAGCAATAAAATCTAAAAAATTGCAAAATATGCAAAGTTAAATTTTTAATTTCAGCATCTGAATTATGAACAAATTTTAAGCTGACAATGAAATATCTTAATCATTTTATCATAAATGTTGCCGAACCCTTCCGAACCCTAATAATCAGTAAATAGTTCTACTTTTTAATTTCTTGGTTGATCTGTGGACTGTGATATAGTCATTGACATCGTTCGTCTTCAAAAATAGTAAGTCAAACAAAATTTTAAATATTTTAAAAACCACCTTCTGATTGCTGAATGTCGTTATTATCAAACGGGGAGAGATAATATTTTATTTTATAAGTGTGATGGATATGGCATGTATAGTAATATAGTATATATGTTACGGGCAAAGTGGAAAATTCGGACAATGTATACAATGCCCGGGCATTGCATACAGTGACCGGGCATTGTACACAATGTCTGAGGGATATTGGGCAATGTAAATTGTGAAGTATTTATACAAATAATCTGCATAATATATTATGTTTTTATTGTAAATTATTTATATTACATTATTATACATAATTAAATAATCATCAATATAACATAATATATAATATATTAATATTGTTTTTATTTTTTTTACAATAAATTACTATACTATTTATACTAATTAATTAAAATNCGCTGTCTCGGAATTCGGGTTGGTACTTTGAAGCTTTCACTTATTTAATTGTTATGGTTCTATATCTGCTTATTGCAATAAAACTAGTTAATTCATATTATTGAAGAGCAATGATTAGAAAGTTAAAACACTTTCATTATAATTCCCTGACTACGCCACAATCGAAGTTCTAATATTACATTTTTTATTTTTTGTTGTCAATTTAATTGTTTTATTTTTTTGGAATTGATTGAATTTTTTTACCAATTCGGGCCAGTTAAATCATTTGCCCCCCTCTATTGAAAACTGAAATGACGCTTCTGATTGGATTGTAATTTTAAAGCCGAAATGTGCCCGCGTCCAGCGAATATGCAATTTTGAATTTGATATTTCAGGGGGTGTGACTACTACCAGGTCTTATGTAATATTAATAATTTGCAATAAAAACATAATATATTATGCAGATTATTTGTATATATACTTCACAATTTACATTGCCCAATATACTTAGGACATTGTATACAATGTCCGAATTTTCCACTTCGCCCGTAACATATACATAATATACATATAATCATTGTACACAAAAAACCATTCTGATCTTAGATGGTATCCAGTCAGCCTCATTACAACAAAACAACTAAAATTGTTATTCTTAATCATTTAAATATCTAATTTTATAGAGGAAGATTTTTGATATTGATGAAAAATTCATAATGTTTGGAGAACTTATTATATCCAATTATTTAGGCGAATTAGGGTACGATCAGACTATTATATCCGATTATTACAAAATTGTGATCAGCTGAAAACAATAATACACTGAATTTTAATTGTTGTAGAGTGAAGACAGATTACATTCGAATAATTTGGCTAAACGCCAAAAACGTCCAGCGTCAGATATATTATATTATTTTTTTAATAATCAGAAGTGAGTACGCCTGCTCAACTGGATGATAGGCAACATAAAATGCCGAGATAATATTTATTACAATGTTTATGTCCTTCTCATTAATAATTAATCAATAGCAGACAATAGACTTTGATCAGGCCAGGCATGATAATCAAAAAAAAGTCTCATGATAAATGATACATAATACATGCATTTAGTATATCTTGATACAAGTTACATTGGACATGTAAAAAAGATAGAAGATACATAATAGGTACTTCTTACTTTATATTTCTAATTAAATTGTATTAACTTCTAAACATCATAAAACTATAATACTGTCTGTACATAAATACTTATAAAGTCATAAATATTAAATAATGCAATAAGTTAATACACATTATAAATTTATCACTAGTACACAAGTCTACTTTGCATCGGTTGGACCATATTTTTGATATTTTTGAAGATATTCAATACTAAAAATTTATAAATTTATAAAATGTAAAATATTTATTCTCGTCAAGAATTTTTCTAAAATTGAAAAAGTGCTCCGACCGATGCAAAGTAAACTTGTTTACCAACACAAACACCTTTACATTTTTTAAATTAAACTACCAGAAGTACCTTAATTTTTGTCAGTGCGACGGCTATTTCACGTCCATAAATTGGTTTTGAATATTTTGATCTAGACATTGAATGACTTGTGCGTGTGCGTGCGTGAGACCATAAATCAGATAAGAAATAACAATGTATTGTAAATTTATGCTGGTCGCGGGTGATGGTAGGGGAGTATACACACAATAATGATCATTTACTACACACACAAAGACAATCAGTAATCGCAGGAACGAAATAATTGCCTAAACACAACTCCTTAAAAATGACACATTTGCTGGGGCCTTAAGTAACTTTTCCTAATATTGTCGAAAACTATTCTTTGATATTAAGTTAAAAGTTTTCTCACACGTACCTGTTGAGGTGTTGACCAGTCACCTAGAGAATTGGAACTCGGACAAGGCAATTCCTCAACATTAACCCTATGAGCATTTGTATTCAGACCAGGCAATTCCTCACTTAATTTAAGTTTCTTAATTAAAAAACGATCCATCATACATGGGCGACTCGTAGTACAAGAAACAATCGAAGAGCGAAAAAATAAAATGTCGGTTTAAATAAAACATGAAAATAATAAATCTACTTCACAACAGACTAAAAACGACTAATGTATTAAATTATTTAGTAAGAAATAGTGAACAAAATAATTTTTATCACACCATTTATTAACAAATAACAATTCAAGATAATTTTAATCAGAAAATTCTCAATAATATTAAGATTAGTGACCTACCTATAGAACATAGGTATGGTTAGTTTTTAAATTAAATGTTATTTTCATAAAAAAAGTCTTATCTGTATGACTTTAAGAGTAAGTAAGTAAACAGTCATACAGACACCTTAATTGAATCGTATGTTTTACAAATTAACTTACAAGTTATAACATTGTCACATTTATTTTAAGTTTTGAGTGTCCTGTAAATCGAAATCAAATTCGGTACAAATGTTTACAATAATAAAATCTTGTATATTTTGACATGATACTGATACATGACACTCGATAGGTACTTTAAATTTACAAGATACAATTGTATCTTTGATACTGCGCAACCCTACTTAGGTACCAACTCTTGTTCTAATGTTTACATAAGGAATGGACATAAGCTAGTGTCTATAAAGGATTAAATAAAGTCGATATGGTCAATGGTCATAGAGGAGCATTGAGTAACATTATAGCATTAAACCGAAGATAGTAATCTTAAGACAAAATAAATTCAATTTTTATTTTTTACTTTATATTTTATAAAAAGAATTTCTGTATATTAAACTTAAATATTTTTTTGATTTTTGGAATAATTACTTATTCTTACAAATTGTCATAGACTCATACCATTCTTATTCATCATTTGAACTTATACTATACACTATACAATGACAGCAATTTTACATTGTTATTTGTTTAATGTTTTTCACAGCAACTAAAATAAGTTACCTATCTGAGTTGTTATATTTTTATATATTATATATAACTAATTATGGTAGTAAAATGATTAAAGTTCACCAAATATAATTATTAGTGCCATAAATGTTTAAATTCCGCGTCTTTTTTGTACTATGATATTTTCTTTTGTCGTGTTACGTTTGTTGTGGTCAACGATTTGTTCCGTTCACCGTAGCCGCTTAGTTGATAACAACGTTATCAATGTTAAGAAGGCCTAAGGGCTGCCCTCTGTACAGATGAAAACCATGTAAACCCGCTTACCGTTTGTGTTCTTACTTTTTATTTAATTCTCAATTTGTTTTCTTGATTTCTACGATTTTGCATCATCGCGGTTTCAGAGCCTACTGAAGTTCAAATATTTCAATATTTCAATTAGTTGTATCTGATACTGACCGAACGACTTTGGAACGACGCAAAGTTTCTAATTTAGGTTATAGTTTTAGTTTATATTAATCGATTTACATTTGTGATTTCTTAGCTCATCCGTTGGCTATTCAAACGGCTTAACGGTGAACTGTATTTGTTAAATTTCTGCTGTCCGCCCACAACCTTAATGTTTTATTTTTCCTGTGTTGCCATTAGTTATAAACTACCTACGTTTCTGTGAATCGTCTGGTAAATATTTTTGAGTATCATTTCACAATGCTAATATTATTTTCTTCTTTCTAGGGTGGTTGATTAACCAAGCAATTGTGTGTATGAATCAACGTGTTTTGTGAACCTTGTACGGTAGGTTCTACACACCAGCGTTCGCGTCTTGCCACCATGGTAATTTTTTGTCAGTCTCGTTATTGATGTCAGTGACTGCAGCTGGGTGGTCGAATGCACTTGGTGTTTATATTTTTATTGTATTATAACCATGCTCCCACTCTTGAGTAGCGTTGGTATGAAATCTACTCGTTACATGTGAGTATTGATTGATCAACTTTTTGTTATTATACAAGTAATATTACCGGCTAATGGTCTTAGATACCTACTGCAGGTTGTTGTTTATATGTACAGGTTATTCTGTTGTTGAATTCCTATCCTTTACTAGTGAAGGACATGCATACTTTCATTATTATTAACTATAAATGCCATAAGCAATAATGGAGCTAGCTCCAAAAGTTGAAAATATTCTTTGCTTCTGTTTATCTTTATTTCTATTTCCAGTTTGTAGTAATGTGTTTTTGTAAAGGAAACCCGTTATGGCATTGATGGTACTTGGTAATATACAACACACTTAATGATGTAGTAACTAGTCACTTAAACCATAAAATAATATAAAGAGGTAGGTACTTACCATACATTTAAATTACTCAATTACGAGCTTTGACATAAACTACTTAAAGTCTTAAAATTTAATTTTCATTAACTTAATGTTTAACTTAACCAGGGTTTTATTGATATAAACTTAATAAATAACGATTTTAATTTAATCATCAAATCCAATTTCGTTCATTTATAACTAATTAAATAATGAATACAACAAAATAATTATTGGTAATATATATTGATCATAAACATTTATTTTTTATTATTTTTAACCATATAACCAGCTCCTTGTATATTAAAAAATAATAATAAATAACTTAAGTTAATTATAAGTTTACAAATAACTTTTAACTTAACTGATTTAAAAAAAATTAGGATAAATATAACTCTAAACTTTTTAAAATGTTTTCTACCAACTTAACTTAACTCAGTTAAAAATCATCATTAACTTACCCAGGCTTTCCTAATTATACTAATTACAGTCACCAAATCAATAAATATTTATTATTTATTAGAAAAATATAACACAAAATTAAAATTATAACAACTTATCAATTGCACGCTAAAACTGTTGTCTCACAATTTATTTTCAAATGTTAGAAGATCATTTTTATTTAGTAACGGAAAATTACTGTTCATTAAAACAAATCTGCTTTTAAATTATTTTCATAACTGTTATATTCAGCAATTTTGTTCTCTGTAATGTTTTTAATGATAACATCAAATTTATCAATTTATTCATGCAAAACTCTAATTTCATACTTTAATATGAACACTTAAAAAGTTAATATTTTCAAGGGTAACTGAATAAAATGTAATATAATATAAATTATTTTTAATTGTATACTTAAATTTTTTAGGTGGTTCTTATATAAAATATCATCAAAATAGAAAATATATTTTAAACTAAATATAATTTTTGGGATTTACAATGTACCTATCCATCACAATTGTATTTTAATCATGATCATGAAACTAATTAATTACATGGTAATTAACAATTAATAACAATTAACTTTGTTAGTTATTGTTTTTTTGCAATGATTCCTATAATAAAATAAATTTTAACAATATATTTGTTTTTATTATAATTTACAATATAAATCGGAAGTGAATTTTTCATAATATTTTTAAATATAATTCCTGGATTGTTGTTGGTGATGTTTTTGTGGATTTATCTTATGAAATTACTATTTGAGTTAAAAGATACCATAGCTGCATTAACTTGATTAGCATATATAAATATGAGTTCACAATTTGAAACATATATACAAAAGCATACAATCATACTTTGACAAGGGTTTGACAAGCTCTTTAAAATTACTTTGATTTAAACTATCTTTTGTTTAATTATGGCCACGGAAAACCAAACCTCCTTTAACCAGAAACAAAGAAATATCTATTAAACGAGTCATGAGTTCTTAATTATGTTATTGATCAGCTTCACGTTTTTCATGATGGATTTTCTTTCTTAAACAAATAATGACAACTACATTGTATGTATTTTACAAAATACCTGTACAAAATAACTGATAAGCAGTATTGAACAACATAAAAAAATGCCAAATGCCAAAACGCAAAAGTTAAAGTTTTTCCTCTGCCTTCTTTTGATGAATCAGATAATAGAACTTATTCGACTGGATCATTGATGTTAGAGTCATCTAAATGTAAATTTTCCATTTAGATTCAAAAAGAATATAGTGAAATTAGAACACCAAAGTTAATTTAAATACTCACTGTCGTTGGCATCTTTGGCATTTTTGGTTTCCCTTTTATTTTTTGGAAGAAATTATGGATTTTTTAACTATAATTTTTTTATTTTTCGTTTTTTTGATTCATTAAAAATAATGAAATATAACTTTGTACGAAAAGAAAAAATATGCTTAGTGAAAATCAATTATATTATTGTCTATCATTTTTTAATTATTCAATATTCGACTATCTTAGCAGCTGATAACTTATCTTGCATACAGTTGTAGATGAATTACAAATCATAGATAAATATAAATATTATAAATATCTTTTGGTAGAAATTGTTTGATGTTGTATTCAGTTTTAAAAGTACCGAACACGGTTTTAGATTATTACATAACATCACACTGTTTATCCATCTTCATTTATACCACCATAAACTTTTATCATGGTTTTAATTTTAAACATAAGTGTATAATTATGTCACAAACAAGTAGAACAATTTTAAAAAAATTGGCGTCACAGAAAGAGCAGATACAGCCTAGGCTGCATGTGCTGCACCTGTGCGCACGCTTATGCGGCAGTAATGAGACAGCCATTTTGTATGTACCATTTATGACATATTATATGAAATTACATTTAAAAAAACACACTACTCCATGCAAGAAAAGACCCTACTACTTTACTGTCTGTAATTAAACATATGATAAGCATTACCATAAAAACTAACACTTGCAATTTCACCTAAGTGATAATTCTTGATGTTATTTATTCTTCTACTTGAATATAGTATTCAATACAACCTACCTTTTTTGTTTGGTTATGATAATATTCTGGCATATAACGTGTAGCTCAAGTGGTGGCTATTAGTATTTGCAAGTGAAGCAATGAAATGGGGGAGCTTCATAGTGAACAAATAATAAAAACAAATTGTCAGTAGCATTATTATGTTTGTACCACTGTATAAATTATGAAGAGAAAAAATCGAGGGATATTCAAACATTTCAAACGTTATATTATGTTATATTATGGATATTTTTTGTAAGGACATCTTTTTTTTTCGGTTATTTTAAGCTTGACATTTGATGGCTGCGCAGTGAATGTAAGCATGGCTAGAGCTCTTGGTTGTAACTTAGATACTAATCCTGCTGATATTTTAACTAGTTTTAAGATCCGAGATTTAGATATTAATATTATGTTTGATGCTGCACATATGATCAAACTTGTGCGTAATACTTTTGGTGAAAAGTTAATATTAATTGATCATAATTTAGATATTAATATTATGTTTGATGCTGCACATATGATCAAACTTGTGCGTAATACTTTTGGTGAAAAGTTAATATTAATTGATCATAATGGTGGAGTTATTAATTTTAACTATATTAAAAAATTGTTGGTCTTACAGGAAACTGAAAAGTGTCATCTAGGTAATAAATTAAAAAAGGAACATGTTTTTTTTTTAAAAAAAAAAAATGAAAGTTAAATTAGCCAGTCAACTACTATCAAATTCGGTAGCAGATGCTTTATTATTCTGTAAAGATAATTTGAAACTTAAGGATTTTAAAGGATGTGAAGCCACTATAAATTTTATTAGGTTATTTAATGATGCATTTGACATTTTAAACTCAAGACATTTAATGTCATACGGTTTTAAAGGTGCAGTTTGTATACAAAACTTAGAAAACATTTATTCTTTTATTAAACTATTTTATTATTATGTTAATAATTTAAGACTAGAAACTGGCCAATTATTATTAAAATCTCAAAGGTGTACTGGTTTTTTAGGATTTTTGATAAGCTTTAATTCTTTAATAGATCTTAAATCCAAATATATTGACACTAATTCTTTGAAATTTATTCCTATGTACAAACTCAGTCAGAACCACTTAGAAATGTTCTTTGGTAGTGTAAGAGCTCAAGGTGGCTATAACAACAATCCGACTTCCAGGCAATTTAAATCTGCATACAAAAAAATAATGGTTAATGCAATAATGCTCAAATTAAAGACACTGGGTTAGGAAATTGTATGGCACTAGAAGATATTCCGGTATTAAATTGTTCGAGTGTTAATGATCCAATTACTGCTATTAACAATTCAAAATGTATTTTAAATAGCGATATTGATTTAGAACCTGAGCAATACAATTTTGAAACTGATGGGTTCCACATGAATAATTTAAGCCAATTTTATAAAGAAGTTTCTTTGTATATTGCTGGATTTGTATCCCATAAATTGTCAACAAAAATTAAGTGTGATATTTGTAATGGTGCATTGTTTGGTAATAAGGATAATTTTTTTTATTCCATCATAAATATGAAAGACAAAGGAGGTTTACATTATCCCAGTAATGATGTAATACAAATTTGTGTTGCTACAGAAAAATATTTTAAAACATATTATTATGATAAAAAACAATTTAATAAAATGTTAATTATTACAAATGTATTGAAAAGTTTTATTAATAATGATTCAATTTTTTATTCAATAAAACATAATAATGATCAAAATGGACCCCTTGACAATCATGTTGTACTATTAATTAAAGCGATTATTTCTGTTTATTCTGATATTAAAATTAATTACCTTAGCCGTACTCAAAATGAAACATTGTCCTTAAGAACATGGTATAACAAGTTGACTCTTTTTAAAGGCAAGTAAATCTCTAGGTTATATATATTGTATTATATTTATTTTTAATTAGTGTATTTTTCAATTTTTGCATAAAGTAAGAATATTGCTATTTTGTATTTATTTGACTTTTTGTTTATGTACTTTAACAACCTATTCGTTTTAAATAATAATAATAATAATTATATTTACCATTGTTTTGATGTACCCACATACTTGTTTAAAATAATGACTTCTTGTAAAAAAACAATGATAAATTATTGTATTTTAAATTTTAGTAACTGTTAATGAAAGATAACAATGTAACTAGTAAGTAGTAATTGTTAGATATTATATGTAAATATACAATTATTTATAATATATTAATATCTAACATAAAGTAAGTAAATTAAAGTAATTAAACTATTATTTGTATCGTTAAATAATAATTTGTAATATATTTAATATTGTATTATCATCAATAAATTATATTGACAATATAGATAAGAAAATAATTACCGTGTACAATAATTTTATATTAATTAAGTGGTTACTCTGATGGTCTCCTTTTTCCTTACTTCAATCTATTCAATAGACTAATATACGAGATGGCCTCTCTATATATTCTTACTCTATGGTGTAGCTTATATTTTTATTATATGACAACAGAATTATTTGTTCAGAGAAAAACAGTATTTATTTATTAATATACAAAGTTAACATACATAATTATTAGGAACATTCAAAAATAATACGTTACAAGTCTTCACGAGGAATTTTTCGTGATCACACAATTTTATATTATATTATCTAACCTAAAATAATAACAACTATTACAGTCTGGCCACCTGCGCCCTTCAGTGAGGGTCAGTCTCTGAATCTCACTGGTAACCTTACTGCCACCACGGGTAGTTTTCTGGTCAGGTGATATACTTCTTCTCTCCTCCATTGCTTCTTGAGGTAACTGGTTTTTGTTTGGTCGTTGATGAATCGGTAACGTTTGAGATACATGTCCTTGGTTAAGGTGCTATTGGATTGGTGCTTCAATGTAAGCAGGTTTCACTCTATCGATGGATACTTTACTCTCTCTTTGCTGGATTTTTAATGTCATAGGTCTGTCTGTTCTTCCCAACACTTCATAAGGTCCATCATAAGGTCTTTCCAATGGTTTTTTTGACGTGGTCCCTTCCAAGGAAAATATAATTACAATTTTTAAGATCCTTATATACGAAAACATTTTTCTTCCCGTGTGCAGATGTTGATGTCGGCCTTATCTCATCGAACCAACGGCGTAATTTGGCAGCGTATGTTCCAGGGTCTTCCTGGATATTACTGGGTGTAATAAACTCTCCTGGCAACCGCAGTGTACAACCATACACTAGCTCTGCCGATGTAGAATTTATATCTTCTTTTACACTATTGCGCATGCCTAGCAACACACTGGGTATTATGTCTATCCAATTGTTGGAGTCATAACATCTGATCGCTGATTTAAGCTGTCTATGTAACTGTTCCACCAATCCATTGGCTTTCGGATTGTATGCTGCAGTTCTGACCCGCTCTATCCCTAACAGTTTGATAGTCTTATTGAAAGTTAATGACTCAAATTGAGTACCTTGATCAGTAGTAATAATTTCTGGCAACCCAAAACGTACTATCCAACCGTTCTACGGTGCCCTTGCTACTGTTTCAGCCGTGATATCCTGTATAGGAAAAACCTCTGGCCACCGTGTGTACCGGTCCACACAAGTTCGACAATAACGATATCCTTGGCACGGTGATAAGGGTCCAACTAAGTCTATGTATATGTTTCGGAAACGTTCCGTGGGTACTGAAAAATTTAAATTTGCTGGTGCTGAAACTACATGCCTGACAAGGGATGCAGTTTTTTACCCAGGAAGCAACGTCTTTGTTTATGCTTGCCCAAATGAATTTACTTTTTATCAACTTGGTTGTTGGTTTAACTCCAGGGTGAGATAATCCGTGGATTATATCAAATACTAGTTTGCGGTGAGTAACAGGAATGTATGGTTGTATTACATCTGTTAAGGTGTCACATACTAATGAAATCTTGGACTCAGGAAATTCTACTTGACTTAATTTTAGACTAGTAGATCCTTTGAGTAAGTTTTTAAGTTCTTGGTTCTCTTCTTGGGCGCTTGATATCTTTTCATAGTTCAATTTATTTACATTTATTTGTTCAATTCTTGACATTAAATCTGCTGTTACATTTTGTTTACCAGGAATGTGCTTTATTTCAGTAGTAAACTGTCCATATAATCTAGATGTCTGAATTGTCTTGGAGAGCACTCCAAGGGTCTAAAACACCTCCGACAGCAAAATTTGATGCATCAACTTTGACTGCCAGTGACGCTGAACACTTAGGGTGTGCCAATAATACTGCATTTGCTAAGGATGTTTTGCATTCTTTAAACGCACTTTTAGCAGCTTCGTTTCATTCAATTTCTGTTTTATTGTTTTTCTTGTTTCCTTTTTGGTATGCTAACAATGGTATTTGATTTTTAGCAACATTTGGTAAAAAATGTCTGTACAAATTGGTCATACCTAAAAACTTCCTTAGTTCTTTGACTGTGTGTGGTTTTTTGTAGTTAAGAATGGCTTGGACTTTTTGTAGTAGTGGTTTAGTACCTAAGCTACTTATGCTATACCTTAAAAAGTCAATTTGTTCATTTCCAAAAACAAATTTACTCATATTTAATAATAATCCAAACTTGTCTAGACGTTCAAATACTGCTCTGAGGTGGTTTTATGTTGAAGGTTATTTTCAGACGCTACTAGTACCTCGTCCATGTAAGGGAAACAATAGTTCAATACCAAACGGTGTACTCACAGCTGTTTTGGGAATATCATTTTCAGCTAAAGGTATCTGGTGGTATGCTTTATTAAGGTCGATCTTGGAAAAACAATTTTTACCTTGTAGTATGTATGATACGTCATGAATATGTGGTACTGGATAACTATCTGCTATAGTCTTACTGTTAAGAGCTCGGTAATCTCCACATGGTCGCCAACTGCCATCCGCCTTCCTAACTAGGTGCAAAGGACTTGACCAAGAACTGCTGTATGGTCGAAAAAATTTCTAGGTCAACCATGTTTTTGAATTCACTTTTGGCTATTGATCTATCCGGTGGTAGACGTCGTGGTTTTGAGTTGCAGAGCGCTCCATTTGTTGTAATGTAGTGGACAACGTCATGATTAATGTTAGATGTCCTGGAAAAAGGTTTAGTGATTAATGGAAATTGTGCTAATATACTTGCATATGGATGATTTGCTTGCACGGTTGTAATTGTAACATCTGGGCATTCAATTGTTGAACACTGTCTCACCAACTTTGTTAAATTATCAATAAGTTTCTTATTGTTTAAATCAACTAGTAACCCATAATGCTTCAATAAGTCAGTTCCTATTATTGGCTTAGTTACGTCAGCTATAACAAATGGCCAACAGTATGGTCGACGTAAATCAAGGGTTAATGTTATGGTTTTTGTGCCGTAAGTGTTGATAGCTGTACCATTTGCTGCATATCATTTTAAGGTATCAGATTTTGTTTGTTTATCTGCATTTTAAGGTATTACCACAGAAATCTCTGCTCCACCATCGACAAGGTACTTCAGATTGCTGGCGAGATCAGTTACAAATAAGCGGTTTGTTGTGCTTGCACAACCAGTCGCCGCTTCAACTGGTTTGCTTTCTAGTTTTTTTTGTTGTGGAGGCTTCAGTACATCTTGCACCATGAGCCTTTACAGATTCTTGCTTGATCCTTAAACTTGGAATGGAAATAACATAGTTCGTCTCTTATCTCATTTTGGTCACGTGACTTGGACCTTGTTCTTCTGTACTGCTTGCCATCCCTCCTGTCATTGTTACGGCCCCGTTGACTCAGTTCTTCGATTGCTTTAGTAAGTGAAATAATTTGCAATTCTAAAGCTGAATGCGAATTATTTGTTTTTCATCTGCATTGCTTTTCCATGTTCACAGCTGCAACAGTACCTACTTCGCTTACTTCGTGGATTTTATCAGCCATTTTCGATAAATTAGATAGTGAGTCTGTGCTGGTTGTGAGTACAGTTGGCACTTATATCGGTAAACGCTGTAACCCTAAATTTTTCAACATATCATCGGTTAACTTGTCACCTGCTAACTGCAGCTACATCTCACGAAGCAAATATGACAATTTTTTATCGCCTAGTTCTAAATCACATGTTAACTTTTTTAACTTTTTCTCTTCAGACTCGGATAAACGTTCAGCAAGTACTTGATTTAGTTTTAAATACTTATTGCTTAACGGCGGTTTTTCAAGAATGTCCGATACGTACGTGAGTATGTCCCCGTCTAACGCGCCAACAACGTAGTGAAATTTCGTCTCGTCTGGTCTCGTCTCGTTATATTTACTGTGACGAAACGGGACTCCAGTTGAATGAACCACATCTTTGAATTCTGTACCCAAAATGGCGGTGCCTTGAAATGGTGTATGGATGTTGGCTGTTGAACTTGCTGTGTCTGTTGACTGTCGTTAGTCATGTTCTCCGTCGAGGTCACCACTTTGTAGCTTATATTTTTATTATATGACTACAGAATTATTTGTTTAGAGGAAAACAGTATTTATTTATTAATATACAAAGTTAACATACATAATTATTAGGAACATTCAAAAATAATACGTTACTAGTCTTCACGAGGAATTTTTCGTGATCACACAATTTTATATTATATTATCTAACCTAAAATAATAGCAACTATTACAGTCTGGCTATCTGCGCCACAAATGTATTTATTGGTATTTAGTATGTAAACTGTAGAAGAAATGGATCCAGTACTGTCATTCCACTACAACTGTGAATACTAATTTGGATGATAATAGAATTAATCTAAGGTACCATCACGAACATCAGCTTGGATTGATTGACCTGAATGTGCGATATAAGAGAAGCCGTTGGTGAAAAAAGAATTGATCCAGCAGTTACACTCTCATTCAGTAGAATTGTATACAGCAATGAAATTATCATTAGTGAGTTGTAATCAAACTTATCTGTATTATCCAAAGTTATTATTTATTCCTAATTAGTATTGTTTAAACTTTATTTCTTTAAATTTAATTAGCTTTTAGTTGATGTCTATGTTAGATCGACAGTTATTCAATTACACAATTATATATATATTAGAAAGGCTTATGACAAATATAGAAAAAGAAAAAAAAAGAAACAATATATAGTGATATAGACAGTTAAAGATGTATACAAAATCTAATATATATTATAAAATTAGTTAATATTATACAAAAATAGTATTAATCACCTTAAATTAGGAAGCCTGCTTAAAATAATAATTGAATTATTTTTTTTGGATGAACATTTCAGATTGGGTATTAAGCATAGAAGGGAAATTGAGTGGATTGTTTAGAGACTTGACTTTGTTGATCAAGGACGTACGCTTAGTATATCATGAAGGACAGTCAAATAGTAAATGAGAGATGTCACAGATGCTCTCAGTTATGTGTAGAGTACAGAGAGGAGAGTCATTTAAGCCAATTTTATATGCATGGTCTGGAAGAGGTGAGTATCCGACGCGAAGACGATTAAAGCGGACAATGGTAGACCTTGGTAGGTCTAGGTTGTAAAACCGAGTTTTTTTGTTAGATATAGTTAGGACAATAGTTTTATATTTGTATGTAAAGCAGGGTGGCAAGTTATTCCAGTGTTTTGACCAAAGACGGGTGATGGCGTAATACAGGGGTAAAGTCGGCTCAAGATAATTGAGCAAGATAATTGAGCAAGATAATTGAGCAAGGAGAGGAAGAATTGAATTGGAGGTAGCTTTGGCGAAAGGGTCAGCCATTTTGTTACCATGTATGCCAATGTTGCTAGGGATCCATTTAAGTTGAATTTGGTGATTGGACTGTTTGGGAAAATATATATATATGATTCGATTTTAAAAGACTAGAGGGGATAATTTAGAATTAAATGGATTTGATATAAGAAATTGTAAACCAGACGTGGAGTGATAAGCGATTAAATAATTATTAGGGGCTAACTTTGAGATAAATAGAAGGGCTCCGAGAATATCATAGCCTTCAGTGGTAAAGGAAGAGGATGAAGGGGGTATGTTGGGAGATTGTTGGAGAAAGAAACGTGAAGTTCAGATATGTAGAATGAATATGCAGCTGACGGGGGTAAAACTGAGATGATAATGAAGTTGGGATAATAAAGGTTGAAGTAATTAGAAAAATATTTATTGATTAAAGGAGTAAAAATGAGAGAGTCGTTAAGTTGCTCATAGAGAAGATATTTGATTTCAAAACAAATTTGTGAAAATCGGAAAGAAAGTTGGCTGCGATTGAGAGGACGGGCATTGATTTGGATGTATAGTGCCAGGTGATATAAAGAGAATAGAAGGTATCGAATATATTATGATTAGAATGAGCTAAAGATTTTAAAATGAAATTTCCGGCAAGCCACAGGTACCTGATATTAAAAGGAGGACGGATTGTCTCAACTTCGATCACCTGGGGTGCATCTTAAATGTCCCATTATGGTTCTATGACATGACGTTTGGAGTATTTTTATTTTTTTCCAGTCGGGGCAGGTGGCTGAACTGAAGAGAAAGCAGCCATAGTCCAATTTAGAACGCATGATTGAGCGATAGGTGGATATCAGGCTAGAAGGGTGAGACTCCCATCATGCGTTGGACTCAGTCCTGAGGAAGTTAGACCAGCGAGATGTGAAGGTGGAAAGCGATGTGATATGGGGTAGCAGTTTAGTGTCGAGAGTGACGCCTAAGTAGGTGACCGTGGTAGAAAAAGGAATAAAGTAGTCGTCTAAGTATATGTTAGAGTGGTCTGCATATCTACCCCGAGTAAAAATGACGGATTTACATTTCTCGGGAGTAATTTCAAGAGATACATTGGTTAAAATTATTTTTAGATCTTTGAGGGCGGCGTTTAAGAGTTCTATGGCGAGATGAAGAGATGTATTGGATGAATAAATGACCATATCAAAGGCGTAGATAAGACATTTGTGACCAGACCTCAAGAGACTTTTTGCAACAATGCTTATGTATGCGTTGAGATTACACAATAATATTATTGGAGATATCGGGGGTAGACATTGAAGTGGTCATTAGTGTAGAATTGGCGTCAGGTACGGAACTCGATGTAGCAACATTAAGGTTATCAGTAGATAAATCGTTGTTAATGACCAAGTCTGTCGGCGAATTGTTATCCGTAGATGCAGAATTATTATAATCGAAGGCAGATTGCGATGTGTTTAAAATCGAAGTATTGGTTATATGTTGAAATCCGGGGGACGTTCGTATAGAATCTATACGAATCTATACTATTGATGGATTGGTATTTTACTTAATTGAACTTTTTTTTGAAGTGACGAGGGCGTAGCCAGAATCCGAAGTATGGTAAGTAGTCAAAAAAGTATTAATTTTATTAGGAGCAGGTGATTTACTCCCACGCAAGTCGCCGCCAGAAGACGACGACATGTTTAGGTAATTAGATTACACTAGCAATTAGATACAATTAATAATATCTGCGATATAATTATAGAGATATATATATAGAGAGACGGAAAGACACAACCGACCACTATGACTGTTGAAACGCTAATGATTGGTTATAACTTATAATTATTAATAATGTATAATGCAAAATAATATTTTTTTATATTAATTACTAACTGATTTTTGATTTTATTAGCCAACCAGAAGCAGTATCCAAGTCCCAACTACTCATTTATTCAGGCTAAATGATAAGTGAAAATAATGAGGCTTAGAAGATTCCCATGACAAACCCTTTACATTGAACAATTTGTAACTGCACCGAACAAAGCACGTAATGTCATTTACGCTTTTACAATTCAAAATTCCCCATCTAGGTTAATAAATTTTTTTGTTCTAAGTTTATAACTACAAAATTATTATATAATTAGTCAGATACAGTAATAATATAGTATGTGAATCTTATATATTGTTTAAATTCAAATTAACAATTACTGATAAAAAACATACTTAATATTACTTGCATAAATGTATAGTAATTATCTGCTTTAGGTAGAATTTTATGATTGTATTTAATATTTTATAGATGCAATTGTGTTTATATTTTTCTTGTATAAATTGTATATCAATCCCTATTTATTATCAAACAGTACAATTTTACTATTGGAGGACATTATCCATTTATAAAATAAATAAATATGATTAGCAATCTTTATTGAATACTGTTGGCATAATTCTCTCAGTACATTAGTGCAGTACCTTAAGTAAAGTTTATTTGATTTACACATTATTTGTCATACTAAATGTTCTACTGTGATGTGCGAATTATTCACTATTTTAATATTATTATTATTATTATTATTATTACTACTGTATTAATTTACTGTGTTGATCTCAGATAACAAAAAAAGTATCTAGATAAAGTTTAGATAATTTCGTAAAAAATGATTTAGGTATAAATAAAGATAAATATAAAACTTTACTATCTAGATAATAAAAGAGGTGATGAAATAATGAAATTATTTGTGTGCTAATAAAATATTTTAGTAATTTTCCAAGATCTGACTTATTGAATCAAATTTACTATTTCATACTTAAAATACTTAAAAGTGTTTGACAGTAATAAGCAAGACTTATACTCAAATACTTTGAAACAAATTTCTGTTTAACAAATCCATTTTGTATTGCTTTTCTTAGATAAATATAAAAAACTATTGTTCTTATGAAGTACACACACATCAAAAGTAGAGATTGTATATTATCATAATTTGTTAAATTTGAAGTAAATTTTTTTTATAACCTTTTAATCTACTTGGAATATTGTTATCAATGTTGATGTACAAGAAACAATCTATTATTCCAAAACCTACAGTAATTTGAGTTTCAAGCGCAGCTATTTCAGAGTTTATTCTGAAGTATAAATCGCCTTATATGAAAGTTTGAAGCATTTTATAAAAGTTCTGGTTGCATTAATATCTTTTTAATATTTTGTTTCATCCTAGCATACTTGTATAAATAATCAAGTTTAATAATTAAAATAAATTAATACAAATTAAAAATATCTCATGTCCATAAATAGAGTAACCTTCCACTGAACTTTTTTTTGCTTCAGATAGAAAAACTTATTTGGAATCTACTATTTAAAATGTCTAATGTTATCTATAAAAAGAAAAATTTATCTTTTTATTTAGACTTAAATAATATTTTTTTAAAAAACAACAATTTTTCATGTATATGATTACATCATAACTTTCAAGGTGATCAATGCATTTATACATTTTTATTTATATTTCAATAAACAGTATTAAAAAAAAAGAGACAATAACTTTTCTAAACATGAAAATGAAAAGTAAAATATAAAACCTAATTAAATGTCTTTCATATTTTGAATAGTCACAATGTTGATAATATTATCCGCATCACGTGTATTCACAAAGTATTCCTAATAGCCGAAGATAAAATACCACTTGCTACTGAATCATGTAAAATTACATTTTGAATCAGCTCATACCTTTGATGAATGATGATGAACTTTATTCTGTTGACAGTGTAGCAGAATAGATCATTTATTTATTATTTTATCTTTATTGCCACCATATTCCCAAATTGTTTCAAGTTGTTCTAACTTCTTGTATTCTTAATTCAGTTAATAAAGACTGAATTTTTATTCGTACAGTTAATGCGTTTAGAGGAGATAATTTTTCTAATTGTAATACTATGTGTTTTGCAAAACTTTGAAATTCATTTTCTTGAGGCCCAGCATTAATCACTTCAGTTAAATTTTGAAGTTCTTTAACGGTGGACAAAATGTCTTGTAATTTTGTAGTTTTGGGTTGATTCTCTTGAAATTTATTATTTTCCGATATCATTCATTGCATCAATTTATATGAAGTTTCTTTTGTGAAAAGAACTGTTTACTGGAATCTTGCATGACGTCATAATTACTAATATCCTAATCAATGCCATCTGCTAATAACAATCTTTGGTGTTGTTACCTAAAATAAAATCAATTAGTTTAAATTTTGTCTTTTCTAATTTCAGGTGCCTAATATACATGAAAAATGGAAAAATATTGAAGAAGGGTTCAATAAAAGATGGACCTTTCCAGGATGGTATGGGGCTATTGATGGAAATTTGTGTAATCATATTCGTGAAATTCAATTGTATTCGTGCCCCTCCAAATTGTGGAAGCTATTATTTTAACTACAAGGGTGCTAATAGTGTTGTTCTTATGGCAATTGTTGATAGTAATTATTGCTTTAGGTATGTTGAAGTGGGGTGTAATGGGAAGATTTTCAGATGTAGGAGTTTTCCATAATTGTGAAATATCAAAAACATTAGAAAATAATCTGCTACCAGGTAGAGGAAATCCTCTAGGATAGGAGAGGATGATAACCATATTTATTACAGCCATATTTTCGAAAACAATTAACGCTTGTTCGAGACATATTGTAAAAAATGCTGTTGGTATCTTTGTTGAAAAATGTTGTGTTTTTGAAATACTAATTCCTTGTGATGTCTCTTCAGTTGACAAAATCACTATTTCTTGTTGTGCATTACACAATTGGCTTAAAATAACTAATAAAATTTATATTTCACAATTGTTAGTTGATGAAGAAAATATTGATGAGTATAAAATAATTTAAGGTTCTTGGAAGTCTCACTTACACAATGGATTATTATCTATTTCAAATGTTGGAAATAACCATTCATTACAAATTTCTTGATAACCGTTTTCAACGGTTCAAAATTTCAACTGTAAAAAAATTAAGTGGTAATTTAGCCTTATCAAATTCTTGAAACCCATAAAATAATTCAAAAGGCTATGAAATATAATTTATGCATGCATACTTTTCCAGTTTCTTCAGATTGAACTCCATTGTATTTCTAGCTGCATAAAGAGCTATAATTTCAATAAATCTATCGTTGTCAATGACTATCTAAAAATATATTAAAAAATTATTATTTGTATGTTAATTAAATTGGTAACTAAATAATTTGAGAAATGTGGCTATTACAGCCAAAACATTTTAACATATGAAACCCTGAAAAAGCTAACCAAGACTAGTGGTTAAGTATTCTTCAACCACTAGATATGATTTGAAAATCGTTGATTATTTTCCCCAATTTATCTTTTCCATACTGTTCTGTACTTAAGAGGTTTTTTTTTTGACCTGCTTTATACCGAACGACGAGCAGGTATATAATGTCTCGGGTACTAAACACTTTATTGATAACACATTATATAATTGATTTCGATTTTAAAATAATACGGTGGCCTGTGTCATTCATGATTCTATTATAACGCTTGCCATAATCGACGACGCACACAGGTTTTTCCAACAGGAGTAGTTCTGAGGCTGTATGGAGAATTCTGGCTTTTCCTATCCACGAGAGATTTCCTACAATCTTTCTATGCATTTAGAAAATGGCCAGAGTGTTTATTTCAACCCTAATGACTCCAGGGGGCCAATTCTTGAAATCGTGATAAACTTTGTCGCATGCGATAAACATTTTATCGCATGAAAATAAATATTTGGTATTCTTGAAAAAAGGTATGACTGTAATCGAACGAAAAACATTCGACTATTAGTCGACTGGGTAAAACTCGGTGACAAGACTATATCGCATGATAATTTATAAATATATGTCATACCAATAATCATTTAATAATTTTAATTTGATAACAATTAACAACTTAAATTTATATAATGTTGTATTGTGACTTATGGTCCACATTAAATAAATAAATATCAATACAATTTTGCATAGGTACATTGCCGCATTTACAGCGTCGCGCGTCATCAAATTTGTGGACTGTTTTGTTATTACTTGTTTTTTCCCATTTTCTTTAATATTATAATTATAATGGCCAATTTTGAGGAAATGGCAATGTTGTTTGCTGTTAATAACGTCGAAGAACATCAAAATAATTTCAATAATGCGCATCATGAAAGACAAACACGAAATAAGGAAATGATTACGGATCCATTTAAATTAACCGATCGGTTATTCATAAAAAACTTTCGACTCACTAAAGACGTTGTAAAAGATTTAATTATCCTATTAAGTCCCCATTTATCAAATTCTTTCCGTTCATCTGCGATTGATCTGAATACTAAAGTAAGGCATAGCCATTGATAGGGAACGGATTTGAATGCAATTACATTTTTTCTTTATGTCCAAAAACATTGCCAAACATTCCAAGCACAAAGTTAATTTCATACATCAATGAATTAAAAAATGTAACTTAAATCGTACTTTTAAGGTATTTTTCTTGTTTTTTAGAGTATTCAAATCCATAAGCATGCGCAGAATTTCTGGCAGGGTAGTCATACATAAGTATACATAAGTACATAACACATTAACACACACACACATATTATGTATATACATATAATATTCATATTCACACCTAAGTTACAAAAACTAATTTTGATGGGGTAACCTCATTTAACTACATTTACCATAGTGAAACAGTATTTTATGATTGACTATCAATTATCATAATAATAATATTGAATATTGAAGGGGGCCAAAGGAGTTCGCAGAGTAGTCAAGTGCCTACCATGACTACCCCGTGCGCACGCTTATGTTCAAATCCATTTCCTAGTCATTATATTATTATAATGGGAATTTTATTTAATTTTTTTATATAGGTAATTTTTTATACTACCTACTATACTGTATATTATTAATCAATTATGGTTTACCTATTTTTAATTTTCATAAATTTTTGTAACTTTAAATTTTTTGGCTACGGGCTCTTACCAATCGCCTATTGGTAACAGTAGATTTATGGGTCTATCCCAACCTTCTGTATCCCGCTGTATCAGTGAAGTTGTGACTGCATTAAACCTGCCCGAAATATTTAATGCTTGGGTTAAGTTTCCAAAAAATATAAATGAACTCAATGATATCCGTAATGGGTAAGTTTTAAATTTAAAAAAAAAATTGTTTGGCATGTTTTTAAATTATATATCATTTAGTTTCTACAGGAATACTGGATTTCCTGGTGTTGTTGGGTGTATTGATTGTACACATGTGGCAATCACACCCCCTTCAACAAATTTAAATTTAAATGAAAATCAACATCCCGAATACATATATGTTAACCGTAAGGGATATCATTCAATCAATGTCCAATTGGTAATATGTTGTATTAGATTTAAATGTTAACTATTAAATTATCATCCAATTTTATTAAAATTTTGATTGGAAAATATAATTGTTTTTAATTATTTAAACATTTTTAAATCATACAATTTTTCTGTGATATCATAAACACAAATGCTTTAAAAAATTCATAATCAGATCTTATTATTAATGTATTTAAATTTCTAAAAACTGTTTGTACTTCAACTAGGATAATTTAAATTGATAGATAAATGTTATTTGTAAAACATAGGAATAAACTTGTGTTAGTGCTATATATTAATAATTTGAACTTTGAACTAGATTTGTGATTCAAATTTAAAAATATTGAATGTCAACGCTTTATTCCCTGGCAGTACTCACGATACACATGTGTGGAATAACAGTAAAGTTTTACCAATTCTGCAAGAATTGCATAGACGCAATTACAATAATTTTTATTTATTAGGTAAATATTATGTCTATTGTCTAACAAGTCCCTTATTAATAAATTCAGTTTGGTATATCATTATTTATTTAAAAAATATTTTAAGGCGATTCTGGATACGCTTTGCGTCAATGGCTATTAACACCTATACCAGATCCTAGCACTGAAGCTGAAGAAAATTATAATAGAAGACAAATGTCAACTAGGAGTATAATTGAACGCTGTAATGGAGTGCTAAAAATGCGATTTAGGTAGGATTTTTTTTCAACTTTTTTTTTTTTTTGTAATGATATTTTAGCAATAAACATTTATATATTTATTTTTAGGTGCTTATTAAGAGATAGGACACTGCATTATAAGCCCGAAAAAGCATCTTCCATTATAAATGCATGTGTAGTACTGCACAATATGTGTATCACAAATAATGTTCCTATGCCTGATGGTCCTAATATTGAAGATCTTGATAATTTGGGTATGGTGGAAGATCAAGACATCTTGGCTGATTTTAACCGAAACATAGATTTAACACTGGGAAGACAACAGAGAAATAGAGTAATCAGATATTTATCACATAGAAATGTTATATAACTAATTACATTATATGCATTTTTTCAACTCTCTTAAATCATAAGACAACCTAACAACACATAAATAAGTAATAATTTTTATTATTAAAAAACAAATTAAAATAAAATGTGTAACATATCCTTGTAAATATAAAGTATAAAATAAAAATGTAACCTTTTAGTAAATATAATAACATGTATAACTTATTAACTAAATAACTAAAAACAAAATAAAAAAAGTAATTTAAGTAGCCAATCTTTGGTAAAAAAAATTAATCAGTCATATAATTTTTCATTAAAAATAAATTTTTCATTCTTTAGTTTCATCATAAAATTTTAGACTTTTCATGTATAAAAGTAGAGACTACGGTTTCTATATTTTTTAAGATTTTATTGTTTTCTTCCATAAGTTTTAATTTTTTGTCATAATATACTGCTTTAACACGACATTTTTCCTCTGAAATTTTAGCCAGTCGCTCTGCAATTGAATTGCTTTCATCTAATTTGGCCCCAGCAGTTAATTTTCTCTTTGAATCTATAATATTATACGAAATACGAAATCACTTATAAATTTGAGCAAAACTTAAAAGGTCAAAGATGCTTGAAAAAATTCAAATTTGAACTTAACTAGTTTTTTAACTAACTGTATATTTTAAACATTTTAATTGCTAAAAGATAAAAAAAAATAAAAAACTAAAAACAAAATAAAAAAAGTAATTTAAAAGCCAATCTTTGGTAAAAAAAATTAATCAGTCATATAATTTATCATTAAAAATAAATAAATTAATTAATTAATTAAATAAATTAAAAAATAATAAAAAAATAATTTTTTTTTTTTTAAACTTATTTGGAAGTTTTTACTTGGTTTATGAGCACTTGTAGTTGTTGTTAATGGTTCAAAAGTTGAAGGCTCGTAATAATTTTCATTCACAGCTTTAATGTTTAATGGGGGTTCATTATTTTCTTTCTCAGAATTACTGTAAGTGATTGTCTCTACCAACTCTTCAATACATAATTCATTAGCATCTAAAAACAATACAATACTATAGTTGAACATTACTTAACAAAATGTGAAATACATACAATAAAACATGAATTGGTAGGACTTATACAAATAAAAATATATTTAATTCAAAGACTATACTGTGTAATTATTTATGTACGATTGAATATTACTAGAATAAATGAAATATATATAAATTTACCAGTTAACACATCTTTAGTTGTATCATCAAAGTCAAACTCAACCACTGACTCTTCAGAATTAAAGTGACCGCTAACAGATGCTTGGCTAAATAAAGGTAAAATTTCCTTTTGAACTTCATTTAGTTCAATTTCGCATTTTGATCCACCACCTGTACCTCCTATGTGCCTTTTAATAGCTGCCGCTTTAGATTTTGTTATGTTTCTAGTATCTTGCCATGTCTTAATTATTACAATACAATTAATTTAAAGATAACTACTTTTTAAAAATTAAAAAGATTAATTCATAGGCTATTACTCTACTAAAAATGTAATACCTAATCAACTTAAATTAGTTTGGAGTCTCAACTTCAAATAATATTTATTTAAACATGTAAGATAACTCATTAAGAGTTTTTTAAGATAGATAACAACATTTAAGATAGTATGTAGTGGCCCTTAATTTCTTTTAATACAAGATTTAAGTTTGGTTACAGTATTTTTACTCATTTTTAGCAGAGCAGAGATTTTTAGTTCAGAAAAAAATAATTATAAATACTTATAAAATTAATATCTCCACCAAACAAATTAACTTACTTTCTTCCACTTATTCCAACTCTTCTCCGCACCTGGTAATGCATTTAATTGAATAGAGATGCTTTCCCATCTTTGTTGAGCAATTTTATGTGTAAAACTTTTAGTAAACTTGCCCGAACACAATTGTTGATCATTGGCCATTAGATCAACCAAATACCTCATCTGGGTTTGAGTTGGTCTCACTTTAGTGTCTTTAGACATTATAATATTAAAAATGGTAGTATGGTACTTATAACAAAATAAACAAAAAAAAAATATAACAAATACTTAACTGTAAGGTTGTAAAGTTAATCACGGTTTAGAGACTAGTACTATCTAGTACTATCTAGTACTTCTTATCTAGAACTAGTAAATATTATGTAGAATTCCGGATTATTTGAGGTTAAAATCTAGATTTTGTGTTGTTACCACAGTGGTTCATTCGGAATACTTTATCGCATACGACAAGTGATAAAATCTTATCGATTTAGTTCAAGAATACCAATTTTAAGTCGCATGCGATTAAAATTAGTCACCTTCGATAAAATCTGTGACTTTTATCGCATGTGAGAATTAGTCGCATAATTTCAAGAATTGGCCCCCAGTTGCTCAACAGACATGATTAACAATCCACCAAAAACTACTCTTTTAGTATTTTTCGACTCATGTAAAATAGATGATTTTGCAAAAACACTTCTTTATGTTGATGTTCCCTCTTACTATGTATGGAAAAATAATAGATTTGAGAGAAGAAAACGTGGAATTAACGTAAATGGTTGGCCGGGAATAAAAAGAAATCAAGCTCTGTGTAGAGTATATACCATTCACCCTAATAATACCGAGTGTTACTATCTTCACCTTTTACTTTATGAAATTCTCAGGTTTTACATCTTTTTTGAAATTGAAAACTGTTGACGGCACAATTCAACCTACTTATCAGGCAGCGTGTAAGGCTCTAGGCTTACTGGAAGACGAAAGGCGCTGGGATAAAACTATGGAAGGATCTGTGCTTTGTGGTTTTCCATTTAAATTACAGGAACTTTTTACAATTATGTTGATATTTTGTCAATAGTCAGATGCTTTAAGTCTTTGGGAAAAATACAAGAACAGTCTTTCAGAAGATATATGACATGAGTGGAGTTGGATATACAACACGAGAATGTGAATTCAATTATTAATGAAGTATACAATAAATGCTTAGTACTCTTGAAGATACAGTTATATCTCTGAGAGGTAAATGTTTGCAACATAATGGTTTACCTCAGCCATCAAGATGTGAAGCAGTCTTACAAAATAAAGATTACCTTCGAGAGATCAATTATGATTCAAATATTTTGGCACAGTATACATTTAAATGAATATTTACTAAATAATGAACAGCCCTATGTTTATGACAAAATATTAGAGGGCATTGAAAAGAACACTGGCCAAACATTTTTCTTAGATGCACCTGGAGCCACTGGTAAAACATTTGTCATAAATATTTTATTGGCCAGAGTACGAAAAGATCATGGAATAGCTTTGGCTGTAGCTTCTTCAGGCATCGTTGCTACATTGCTAGAAGGAGGTGAAACAGCTCATTCTGTATTTAAATTACCATTAAACCTAACGAAAGTAGAGACACCTATGTGCAATATTTCCAGAGTAATATAGCACAAGTTCTAAAAGACTGTAAGTTAATAGTTTGAGATGAATGCACAATGGCCCACAAGGGTGGCTTTGAAGCTCTCAATAGAACATTAAAAGATATAAGAGAATATAATAGTTTGATGGGTGGAGTCACTGTGCTGCTAGCAGGAGATTTTTCGGCAAACATTACCCGTTATACCTAGGGCTGATGAAGTAAAGTCATGTCTAAAAGCTTCGTATTTGTGGCCACATATCCACAAAGTTGCACTTCATAAAAATATGAGGGTTCATGTGAAAGGTGACATATCTGCTGGGATTTTCGCTGAAATGTTACTTAAAATAGGAGACGGAAATTTCCTTTCATTGGAAGGTGAGATCACTATTCCCTCAAATTTGTGTACAGTTGTTAGCTCTTTATCAGAACTAACTTCCAGAATTTTCCCAGATATAATAAATATCAAGATGAAACCCTTCGAATGGTTAGCGAGCTATCTTAACTCCAAAGAACGACAAGGCAGCCGAAATCAATGAAATCCTACTAAAGGCATTTAATGAAAAAGCTGTTGAATATAAATCTTTTGATTCGGTGATCCAATCGGATGATGCTGTCCATTATCCTTTAGAATTTCTTAATTCTCTGAATCCTTCTGGTCTTTCATCATATAAACTTATCCTTAAAATTGGAGCACTTATAATGTTACTAAGAAATCTTAACCCACCTAAATTGTGTTATGGAACTAGATTACAAGTTAAAGCTCTGCACAAAAATGTAATCGAAGCTATAGTTATCACTGGGTGTGCTAGAGGAGATATAGTTTTAATCCCAAGAATAACGTTAATTCCAACTGATTATCCCTTTGAGTTTAAAAGAATACAATTCCCACTCAAAGTTTGCTTTGCTATGGCTATTAATAAGTGTTAAGGACAATTATTGAACATGGCAAGGATTGACTTGAGAGAAGAATGTTTTTCACATGGACAGTTTTATGTTGCATGTTCTAGAGTCAGCTCTGCCAGTAGTTTGGTTATTTTAGCCTCAAAAGGTAGTACCAAAAATACTGTTTATAAAGAGGTATTGAGATGAACAAAATTTGTCTATATAAATATTGGTGGGCTTTTATAACACTATAATGTATATAATAATGTTACAATAATAATAAGTAAAAATAGTAATAATAAGAATAATACAAATAACAGTAATAATAGTTATAATAATAGATAAAACATTGTTTTCAATTACAGAAAGTTATAATTTTTTGGGTATATTTTATTTCAACATTTCGTCGATTAAATTTGTCTTCAAAATATTAAAATTAAGTAATTTTCTGCTGACTTCTGATTGTTACAATACATGGGCAACCTAGGATAAACTTATCTAAAAGCAGCCAGTAATAAATATAAAAACTGATAAAATAAAAGTTATAGTAGGTTATACAAAAAAACTGTGCATGTCGAAGCCGGCTTATTCAGCTAGTATATCATAAAACAGCAATGTTTGATGATTATTATCAACAAAATATATTTTTTGTAGTTAGGTTTAACCACGGCTATAGATACCTACTATGATTGCCCATCAGAGATTCATTACCATTTATCCCTTTTAAAAATTCATGTCATCTGAATGTGTTATTTAGTATTGTGATTTAGTAAGAAACTTAAACGTCCATTGCTTGTATTACTGAACATAGGCCGATTGGCAACCATAGTATTTACACCCGTGGGTGTAACCAAATACCTACTACAAAAAAGAATACTAGACAACTCGATTAAAAACTGCAACGCATTTATTTCCTTGCCAAAACGCATGAGGATAACTATATATATGTATATGAGGATACATGTAACAATTATTTTAACATTGCATGTCCAGTATTGATATCTGTATAGTATTTGGTTTAAGCATAATAACAATATAATATTATAGTTATCAATCATAATAATATTATTTTTTACCAATATTGTTGAATGACGACTATAATTATTAAACTGTACAAGTTTTTTACTTATTAAATATTATTTAATATTCTCTATGAAAAAATAAAAATACACAAATTATATCAACCTAAAAAACTGTAAATAAAAAACAATTTTTCAATACTACCAATAAATATTTCACCTAAAATGTTTGAAATAATATTTATTCAAAAGTATTCGTCATGCTTCAATATGTGCGTATTGTGTAGGCACTTCATTGTCACAGCAAATGTTATGAAGAACAATTCACAATTGTTATAATAATAATTATATTCATGCAGTACATTATAACAGTAAATAACAGTAACTTACTTCTAATTAAAAACCTCCAGTCACCGCTAATAAACTTTTTTGTTTAACGTTTAAGTTGATGTAACACATGAAAAGCAGGGAAATGTTCTAATTAATGGGTCAATGGTTCCATGCAACAATCCAGTGATGCGATCATTTTTAAATGATCATAATTATCATAAAGATATATTTGTACAATGTTTGCTGAACCTGCATATTCAACCAACACTGATTTATTCATAAATTAAATAGTTTTAAACATTTGTAAATTTATAACCATTATTTGTTTTAAGCGTTTGTATATAAAATATTAAAATATAAAATGTCTAATGATTCTATTGAGATATAACTAGATATTGTGTATTTTACATCTTAAATTGTCAAATATATACATAATAATATTAAAACAAAGTTATCTATTTATTTTATCCATAGAATTTATTAAAATCAATTTATTAACTTCAGTGTGCAAATAATATACCTATCGACTACTGACTAGTACCTATGTGATAGGATTATGTTGAGTGACCTTAAATTGAAATATTTTTTACACACATAAATAGCTATATTAAGTTGGCAAAAAGTTCATCTTTTTCATTTATTTTGGGTGAATACTATTTTCAAAGATATTTGTGTCTAGGTTATGCTATAAAAATGTAGTACTAAAAATCTAAATACTAAATATTGATGCTACAGTACTGCCCTATAGCTGAAATAAATTATTTCATCAATATCACTACTAACTTCACAGACGATACATTATAAACAAAAATTTGACCTTAATGATATATTTGTTTAAATCAATGTTTTTAAAAAAAGTTTCTCAATAAATAAAATATAAACAAAATACAAATGTTCATAACACACAAACATTATATTATGTAATATATTATAAATATAAGTCGTATAATAAATTGACATGATACGAGTAAGTATTTTTTTAAATTCTTTTAACATGTTTACATTAATAGGTAAACATAATAATTCAGAAGATGTTCAGTGAGTTCTTTATTGACAGATAAGAATTTAATTGAAAATAAAAATTTTACTATTTACTTTAAAACCATGTACTAGCAGCCCATTGGCAGTCACAGACAATTTGTAAGCTATATTTATCTTATATAACAATTTTTTATTTTTATAGAGACAACATACTGCTTTATGGATATTTGAACCAACAGAAAAAAATGTTTAAATTGGAACATAACTAATATAAAGCCACATTTAAACTAGTTTTTACTATCATTAAATTGCAAAATGTATTCAGATAAGTTTTCGTATCTCATTGATTGTAACTCATAGATTAATACCATAACTCCATTGACTAAAATTAGTATCTACTTTATATTCTATATTCTATTTATATTCTATCATAGATTTGTTTTTAAGTCAGTTCCATTCTATACAAATGTAAATAAAATATTAAAAAATATCTGACAAAAATACTGTTAATTGGTTTCATTTCAAATAATATAAAAACATTGTTCTACAATAAATTCACAGCCAAAAGAATATAGTAATTGTCTTAACAACTCAATTAGGTACATTAACAATTATATACCTAGTCATACAGTAATTATTTGTGTTAACTTATTAATAGTATATAATATTTATATTAATATATAGTTACAACATGCTGTACAAAAACCACATGACACAATTGAACTATCAGCAAGAGATAAAATTCTGCTAGGCTTGGACACTTGGTGATGGCAAACAGAAAACAAGCAGAATAGTATTGAGCGTTCCACTGTTGTCTGTTTACATCGGAATAAGCTTGTATTGGCGTGATTTGTTGGGGTATTCATTCAACTCAGACTTTCCCCAGGCTGAAAAAGATATAGAATAAAAAGTTAAGTATACATTTTGAAGTAATTTCCAAATTGTAATAAGAAATTTACAATAAGTTGAAAGTGTGTGTATAAACATTTTATTAATATTATATTAAAGAAATAGACAAATTTCTCTTTATATTTGAGTGAGATAATAAAACAACAATATATGATAATAATTACAGATTACATAATAATTGTATTTTACTAATTAAATCATATAATGAGTATTGACATCAAAATTATAGTAAACCTAAATAGTATAGACAATTCTATGACATTCTCATAGTTATTTTTAATGTCATAAATTAATAAAAAAAATTAAAACTTACTCAATGTTTAGACATAAAATTTATAAAAACTGTAATTAAAATAAATTATTTCAAATATGGTTCATTTCTAACCAGTGCATTACCATCATATAAGTATACTATAACTTATTTCATTTAAATATAATTAATAGTTATGTTATTTTACCTACTGAAGTATATATTGTGTTCTAGAAAGATCTACTAAGTATAGTAAGCATATTCGGACACGTACCAGAAGTATCTAATTGGTGATAATAAGAATCTGGGCGCACAATCCGAGTAGAAATGAGATATTCACCTTCGCCATCTTGGGACTGAGATTTATTCAAGGATGAAGGTTGACTGTAGATATCATTCAGGTCCTTATTTACTACAACATGTCTATTTAATCTTGGATCCTGTGGTGATGATTGAGCTATTTTATTTTCCTCCTGTGTAATTTTCTTTACTTTTTTAGTATGCCAGCGTGTTGCTAAATTAGATACTATCAAATATTGCCGATCTTTCAATACTATGTGGTTAACAGTGGAAGTGTAGGTATAACATGCTGAGTATATGTACTTATCAAACCAATCTTTTGTGCATGCCTTATAATAAACAAAATCTAAAATTAACAGTTAATAAATTACAATCATTTTCCATTACCTATATATATATATATAACTATTGTACTTACAGCTTACAATAAGCAAAATAAAAAAATATATTTTTTCAAAAGTAGTATTTGGAATTATAATCAAGCCGATGCAGCCCAATATTAAGACTATTGAGAATACTCCAATGTATGATCCAATTATTATAACATTTTCCAGCCATTTATGACTTTCCCATCCAACCTAAAAATAAGTACAAATGGCTAATTATATTTTTCACAATCTACATAAAACATAATACCATACTTACTATTAATAGAAAATGTATATAATCATAACTATTCAATAGATTGTCTTTAATGAACACTGTTAGTCTGTAACCACTTGCAGTTGCGGCGTGATAAGGTTTTCATGAGACCCGGTTTTGTGACGGTTTTTAGGTGGGTGGGTGCATGGTTGATGCTAGTGTAAAAAGTCGGATGGCCATTGGTATCAAGTATAGATAGTATAGATAGTACCACTGATTATTCTGGGATACCAAGTAAAGGGGTGCACAACAAAATTATGTCTTAAAATGTAGTCATCAATTAAAAAAGTCAGGAACGTAGTGAGTTCCTGACTTGATATTTTGTACTTTAAAAAAAGGGACTCATTCCAAAGGTTAAATAAACTCAATATTTGTGTGAACTTGCATAGAGGTTAGGTACCTTCCTACTTAATATGTTAGTTTATTTTCCACAATGAATTATTTCAAATCAAAACATAGCAATTAAATGAAGCTAATGATGCTTCTTTTATTAAAACATTTTGACAAACAAAATACACAACAGATATTAAAATAATTTCAATGAATGATTTTAAAACCTTCATCACCCTGAGAAAAAATTGTTTATCAGTACCTATAATAAGCATATAATATTGACACATGTATTTTGTTCAAAACTGATTACAAAATGTTAGCACATGACCAGAAAAGGTTTGAAACTCCTGATCTAATAAGGCATCTAATGTATCAAGTACAGTGTTTTGCAAAAAAAATTATTTTGAAAATGTTTAATAGTTAGAAAGTTTATTCGACAATTTTCGGATTGGGTGATCCCTAAAATGTTTTTTATCTCATGAATGAAAAATGTTCACGCCGCCACTGAGTCCACTTATGTTCAAATAGTAAGTATTAATAGGTATTTTCAAAAACTAAGAATTTGAACAAAGTTCCAAACATTACATGATCATAATTCGAAAAAATGGCCGTCAGTAAAAAAAAACATTAAGTCCTTTTAAAAATATTGACTTTAAAATATTAAGTAAAGTTAAAATAAAAAATATAGTTAATCATTTATTATTTTTCTGGTTTTAAGTTCAAAGTACAATTTGAGTTTTATACTCGTATTATGAAAAAAAAAACACATTTATTTATTCATTATATTGAGAAAGATTATAATGATTAATGACTATTTAAGCTTTATAATTTTAATAAAATACGTCCATTACTCACAAAACTGAATATTTTACTGGTGGGTGACCCTGGCACCCCAATGACTAAATTCTTATTTTTTTTTTACTATTAACTGTACTATAATTTGTACCATTTGTACCACCAACTTAGAAATTTGTATCAAATCTGTAAAAATTGTAAAAACTTACTACTTTTACTGTTACTTTTACTTTGTAAAAAGTCATTCCACAAGAAAATACAATTATATAAATATTTTCTCGCTCTGATCGCTCTTAAATATACATAACAATAACAAAACCACAAAATAATATTGTTATAACTTTTCAGATGTATTATTTAAATGAAAATCAAACATTTTACTAAAAATAGTTTTTTTTCTGTTACTTAGTATTTAATAGGAATTCAACATTATTTTTTTTGTTTTTAGATTGTAATACTTTTTCTTGTAAGTCATCATAGATTTCCCAGCGATCGTTAGGCCTAAAGCAATATGCTTTGTAATGTTCACTTTTTACTCTTAGTCCATTTCTATTTCCACTTGTATATACGATTGCACCCCTAATGAAATAGGTTATACCTTTCACATGTAATACCTTAGGTGTTTCGTCTGTGGTCAACAATACTTCGCCGGCATAGTGTTGATGTACTTGATCTATTTTTTCAGTACTGCAAACACTTGTAGATGTTTCAAGTTCTGAAAAATATATATAACATTTTTATTTTTAAATCCAAATCAGGTTTAAATTTGCCGTACCTATATATCAACATAAAAAGTTTGATTTGCCTTCAGGCAGAGAGACAAGTTCGATTAATATATGGGTCTTCGTACTAAATGTAACTTTTCTTCGAGAGTTTCAGTATGTGCATGTTGTAGTTTCTTCTTTTGTAAATGAATCAATTTCTTTTTGAATATTGATACGTACATCAAAAGCATTCAACTGAATAACTTGACTGGTGTTGTCTATAGCAAATTCAGAACAAAGATAATCAATACATCGATTTAACTTTTTATAAGATGGCATTTGATGTAATAATTTCGTTGCTGTAGAAGTTATTGTATCCATTGCGTCTAATAGTGCTATACCTCCAACAAGTTGTTTATTATTTGGTAAATAATAAGGCGTTAATAATGACATTCGTTCTTTGTATATATTTCTGTTTCGTTTTCTATCAATCATATTTATAATGAATTTAGCAGTTTTATCTATTTTAATTGATGTATTTAAAAAATATTTGACTATCAGCTGCAGAACAAGCAAAACTTATCACTAAAGAATCGGGAGAACAGCTTTTACTTAGCTAAACTTTGCCTATTTTAGGTAAATTATATGGTTTATTTTGCACAACATTTCCATTTTGTAGGAAGTATATGGAGTAGGTATATGGATTTTTTATAACCTTTTTGGTTGAAATTTAATTTATCAAATCCTGGTTAGGAAACAAGATATGACTTCGCAGATCGACAGAGAGACAATGAAGTCGATTTTCCTCTTTTTTGCCAATGTTCTTCAGCTACATTTTCATTATCTTTCTCAGCAAACGATAAACATACAATTTCCAAATCTGTTTCTGTGTGTATGTCTTCATTGTCATCTATATCCGTTTCCGTGTGTATGTCTTCACAACCCTCTATATCCGTTTCTTTGTGTATGTCTTCAAAATCCTGTATTATGCATTTTCTCCATTAGTTTTGTTATTATTATTATTTAATGATTTTTTATTTAATAATCTAGCATTTTATAGCAGCAAATTATCACCTTTATAATAATATACTAATTTTTGTACAAAATCATCCACCCTAATAAGTAAATGTTCTGTTTTAAACACTCTATTCTTAATCTGGTTAAAGTTACTTTCAACACGGCTACTTGAAACAGTTGAAACAGTAGCTTCTCCATATCCAAATAATGTGTCATAATTCCTGATCAACAAGGATACAAATGCATTGCATTGATCACCAAGGGAACTAATTCCGGTGTACATTGAGCATTATCAAACTCGTCTTCGATTTTTTTAACTTTTTTAAATTAATAATTATATCATAATACATTTCGCGGTTTTGTTATTGTTATATATATTTAAGAGCGACCAGAGCGGGAAAATATGTGTATAATTGAATTTTCTTGTGGAATTACTTTTTATAGACTTTATACAAATTCCTAAGTTGGTGGTACAAATCGGTACAATTAATAGTAAAAAAAATTGTTACAATTTGTTGTGCTAAATCTGTAGGTTAGGTTAGGTTAGGTTCGTTATAATATTTATCTTCTAAATGGTGATAATTTCTGCGAGTAAAAATATATTTTTAATTTTAAACCATATGAAATGTGTATAATAAATAATAATAATAATTTTGTATTAAACATTTTTTTAAATATTTTTTTATGACTGCACAAACTTATTCTCACTTCTGGATTGTACTAGGAAATTAAATTACGTAAAAAATACAAATATTGAACAGTACCCTGCATTTAAGTACTCAGCCAGACTGCAGACAAAAGGCACAAATTCACCTATATAAGTAAACAAAAATTATTAAAAGTAAAATGAGCAACGGGGGTGCTGGTGTAAAGTTTGGCGCTCGGGTGGTGTAGTACAATAATTAATGGTAAAAAAAAAATTGTTAAAAGTCCATTTTTCAGCAACTGGGGTGCTAGTGTAACGTTACCCTGGCGCTCCAGCGGAAAATTGATTTTTCCGAGGGAAATACTTTTGTACAAATTCTGAAACTTATGGTACAAATCGGTAAAAAATTACTACAAATTATAGTACAATTAATAGTCATAAAAAAAAAATAAGAATTTAGTCATTGGGATGCCAGGGTAACCCACCTATATTTTACTTAATTATATATACCTATTATTACATAATAACACATTATTAGACAATTTAAAATTAAACTTTTTGTAACTCACTCTATACTTAAAATATTTTAAGTAAAAATGCGAGAATAATATGGATAGAATAAGTTTGGAGATATCATAAATGCTCAATGGTACATCATAATCTGACAAATTAAAACAGGTCTCTGCAAACAACACATGCAGTACCATTATAAAATGAATAACAATGATTAAATATTTTCCATATTTTGAACCAATTTATGTAGCATAAAAGAAACTTACCATTTGGCAATAAATTTAGTTTGGGCACCAATAAACATAAATAGTTTATGTCTAATAAGACAATAATTATTTCTAATGCTCTCCAAAAATATTCCTAAACAAAATACAAATATATCAGTAGGCAGTAGGTAATAGGTATAAAACCATCTCTGATTACAATTATGCATATTAAAATAATACAATAAGTATTACAACTACAACTAACAAATATACCTAATCCAGTATTCCAGTATTATAAACACATTTATCACCAATTTATTTAAAATAAATATTGGACTTGGAGTATTAAATGAGTTAGCAGTAGCTAGGTAGTAGACAAATACAAATAAACATTGTACTGCAGTGGCGGCCGTGCCTAGGTGTGCAGGCGTGCGCATACTACATAGATTAATTTAGATATAAAAGTGAAAATGTAAAATAATAATGTACAATAATTCATTAGTTTTAATAAATATCTGTTATACCATATTTATTAATGATATATATCACTTGGTGGCACCAAGAGCTCAGTCTGAACAGTGAACACCGTCTGTCCGTGTGAAATACATTTGGTTGTCGAGTAGGGTAATCGGAAATAATTATATGTGACCATGGTGTGTAGCTCCTATTGCAGTTTTCAGGCGGTCGAGCGCGATAAACACACACGGTGAAAGATATCAATGTGCCGCTCCGTATTGGCTTTAATGTATTTGATTTTTTTTTTGTATGTTGTTACAGTAAAATAAAATATAGGTACTATTCCTACCTAATACGTTATATTTTAATATATAATATATTTTCTAAAACCATTTATCAACATTAAAAATTTTTGGTTAACAGTTTAGTAATTACATTTATATTTAGAACTGACTAATTTTCTTTTTTAAATAAACTGTCCCAATAGTTGCACACCGCCTACTTTGAGCACCATGAGCCGCCACTGTTTACTGTACAGTCTAATTATTAAAATCTGAATCTCATTTTGGAAACTTTACAAAACGATGAAAAGTAAAGTGTGGACGTATATTTTACTCTATTAGATGATAATTGACTGAATTTCAACTACAATAATTACTATAAACATCAATATTCAATACTCCCATAGGTACAGCCATACAGGACAATTGTTTACCAAACACTCTGGTGAATAAAACACTTTTTCACTTCAAAAACTATATCATTGGAAAGGAAATAACAAAACAGTTATAAATTGTTATAAATAAGGGTATTTGAACTCGCTATAAAATCATTAAAAATTAAGTCTTAAGTTTAAAAATTGATTTTATACACATTTTTAAGTACCTATTCCCATTTTTATTTAAACTCATGTGTAGGTGAATATAAATATACGTCATATAAATGTGATACTGTTTGTTATTTATTTATGTATGGTTTTAAATATTAATCAAAGTTTTAAAAAATATAGGTAACAAGGTTTTTTCAATGCAAACTCTATATTTTTTTCAATACAATTTAACACTACAAAATTATATTTTCAAATATTTAAAATTTAACTTAAAGCTCTCGTTTTTTGTTTAACAAATGATACAGCATTATTTAGTATAATAAATTGCATTAATTAGAATTGTATGTGCTGGATTTTCCTTCGACCTGGGACGTAATTTTATCATGCGGCATGTTTCTATTCACTCTAGAATAAATCTGATTTGAACATTTTATTTTAAATAGTACAAAAATTACAATGAGCTTAAACTTTTTAAATTATTTGTTTTAGATTCTGAGCTGAGTGATGAATGTATTGATTTAATGATGTGTGTTTTAAAATTTTTTTTGTGTTTGTCATCACGTTTTTTAACAATAAAGTGCTTCGATTTTTTAAATTTCCATTTTCATAGCTGAAAATTGAAAATGTAAAACAAAGTTCCACTCAAGTAGGTTATTCTGTGACCAAAAAATCTAAAAATATATAAGCACAGTTAAAAGTTTTTTATGTTCAAATTTTGACGAAATTACATATTATTTTATTAAATAACCAAAAATAATTATTTATGTTATTTTGTTTTAAATTAAAAATATTATTCGTGGGTACTAGAAACTTTTAAAGTATAGGTATCATTATGTATTATACATACAATGACTTTTCAAATGTATTTTTTTTTGACAGAAATGAATTTAATGTACAGCGTAGTAGTATCTAATGATTACTAGTAAAATAAATTACTTTATTCACAGTATTGTGTAACATCAAATATACTAAAGCACTAAGTAATATACACCTATTTGCTCGGAATCGTTTTTTGTATACAATGATTTTATATCATTGAATTCTAATTTAACATCATCCTTTAAAAAGACTCACTTGTAACCTACTGTACAGCAAATCGATATTTACTTACCTACTTTTTTTTTTTTTGTTCAATCTATTCCTTAGAATTGTGATTGAGAGAACACTACACCCGCAGTCGTTGTCTCATTTTTAATGACGCAAAATATAGCAACAATGGTTTTTTGCTGGTAAGGGCCACTCAGGCTCAAGCTAAGCTACCGAACTTTCACGCTATAAAGAGTAGAACATTGACAGTGCGACGTTTTTAATATTTCTATATCACAAATACGAAAAAAGTTATTATTGCTTAAAAATTCTTTATTTTACAGTTTTTCAAACTTTTTTTAGTTCTGATATCAAAAAAATAAAAACAATGTTACACAGTAAATGTTCTCCTCTCGCAGTGTAAACATTTGGTTTCTTAGTTTAGACTAAAGTTTTTGCTATGCATTTGTAGGACGGAGACAAGACATGAGAGTGTAACGACGTCTTAAAAACCAGTTATGATAATATAATAATAACATTGTAATGTTGAAAGTTTAAATCATTTTAAGGAACTCGGATCGATGGAATACTTTTAAACCGAAATAAAAATGTTGATTTATCAGCTGAAAATACTAAAATACTAAATAAATAACTAAAAACACTAAAAATTTGATTTAATCATTAATAACGAGTGCTGTAAAGCCTATAATTACTAGTATTTAAGAAAAAATATTACTACCAATATTATAACAGTTTTTTTTTATCTAGTTTAATGATTTAATAATATCAAACAATTTAGAAATTTAGATGATGTTTAAATTCTAATAATTATAATTTATTTTTATATTACTACCTATGCGAAAATTAATTTTAGAAAAAAATTTATGAATGTATAATATATTCCAATATACATATTTATAAATACAATTATTGTTAAATGTAGGTGCCTCTACTCGTCAAAACGAAATTAATTCGTTTTTAAACAGTGTGTATTACGCTGGGCTGCACGAACAATCACTAAACATTTAATGAATCGATAGAGCTAATGGTCCTTTAAAAATGATTTAGTGGCCCATGATTGATCCATTAAATTTTATTGGACCTTTAAATTAATACACATTTCATGTAACCTAGCATAAGTATATTTAATTATTTATAAAAATATATTTATACCTTAATGGCAACTTTTATGGCTGTTGCTATTGATTGGACTTGGGGAGAAATGTATACTTTGGTGCAATTCAAATACAAGTTGTCCTTGAATACTGTCTTTAATAACTGAAAAAAATTTAACTTAAAGACTTCCATTGTAATTTGTAATAATCTGAAATAAAACAAAAATAAGGAATTGAAAAAAGTGATCAACTAGCTAAATTGCTACTAGAAATCACCACCGTAAGTTGACGATTTCAGCATTTTTTATTTACTATAAAAACACATTTTTTTATCATTAAACAATTTTTTTTTATGCGTGGGGGGATGAATTAATGAGCTATAATAATAGCTACTTATAATTGAACATTTATATAGTATTATGTACAGTAGGTAATATAATATAAAGTTATTCCGTGGAAAAATGATTGCACTTAAGACTTTTCACACACATAACCCCAATTTGGTGTTTAAAAATGCCTATTTTAGCCTGCCTTAGAGGATTGTTTATGGATATTATCGGTTTACAATGTTTTCATATAAGTGCGGATATTGGTATAACAAACAAGTAGTAGATAATGATGCCTCGGTAGACAGCAGGGGTAAATACTTTTCCTTTTGTGAGTAAACATTTTCCCTTTTGCGGTCGTATCGATTTTACACTCTGCAGGTTAACGAACCTACAATATATAGTTTTTGAAAGCCTGCGTTTTTATTATTATTTAAATTTAAATTTTATATGATAGCACAATACGATCACAAAAATAACAATAACTATTTTACATCAAATGCACCAAAATGAGATAGGTACATTAAAATATAAATTAATAATTACATAATTATTAATGTATACATTACAATAATTGTACTGTACAATAGGTAATAATATATAATTATAAATGGAATGATAAATGTAAATAATTATAGTGGTAAACATAATCTAAGAATGGTTTAGTTTACAGGATTGATTTCAACAGAAGGAACCCTCTCTACTTTTCTTCTAAATGGTTTGGATGGATATTTGTAAAATAATAAAATATACTTTACTGATTGAGTAACTCAAGGTGGTGGGTAAGTAATTATTAAAATATTATTATTAAAATCGTTATCACCTCGTAAAGTCGTAAATAATGATCAAACCATAACAACTTTTACAAATTGTACTTAATTGACAGTATAATTGTTTAAGTTGCTGTGGCCAAAAAAATAAAAGAAAAACTTGATACCTCTTGGTCCCAATAACCGAGAGAGTTCTGATGCACCAGATTAACACTGACAAAACCGACACAATATATAATGAAAATTATTGACTGTAATACCACTGTTTATACTAGTATCAATAGAATTTATTTACAGAATAAATTAAATAATAATATATTTTAAAAAATAACAATAATTAAATGCATTCTTTGCTTAAACCATCCAATAAAAATCACGAACCCGGCATGCATCTATCTAGTACCTAGGGTAGTGATGCCGACGTTGATTAAACGGAGGTAGATACAGCAAGCCAGAAAGTAGATGTCTACGCGTATGGTACATATATGTATACACATGAACAAGTTGTGCTAAGGGATAAACTAGGTGCGTATAATATAGGTACTACAATAAAAAAATTGGTATAAATATATATATATATATATATATATTATTGTATTAATATTACTTACCCCTGCGTCTGCGATTGTCTTGGTCAAAAACAAAATTGGACGTACTACTTATAATTGATTCAACGATGATTTTTAACTCAACATCCAGATGGAAACTGTGCAAATGCAAATTGTCGCGCGTAAACAGCGTGAACGGTGTTCAACTGACAACAGCAACCTGTGCGACGGCGGCGAGTCGGTAATAGCGCGACCTTGCGACTTGCGTCACCGAGTCATCAGGACGGCGGGACTGCTACCGCTCGGTAAGTCCGGGCGTGTCTGGTACTCAGTGTACTCTTGCTTGATCGATTTTTAATTCACCCACCGCAAAGAACAAGTATTGACTGCGAAACCCCCCTCCTCCGAAAGTGTCAAAGGCCTAGCTATCAAATTATCAGTGGTATATTGGTATATACAAATGTTAAAAGTATTACTTATTAACAGTGGGGAAATGAGGGTGAAAATTGGCTTAGGTTTGGGTGTCGTACATTCCTATGACTTTTTTTTCTATACATTTAAAAGAATTTTGTCAAAATTTGAGTTTCAAATGCTTCTAAAAAATTCTTATCAAAAGCTACAATAACAACTTATGAACAATTGTTTATTATGTTTTAAAACTTTTTGACCCCATGGAATTTTTATTTTCAATATTTATAAAAAAAGGTGGACCATTGGGTATCACTCAGCTGTGCAGTAGTTCTCGAGTACTTATGTCATTGTAATGGATGTGTTGTATTTGAATTCAATGATAACCATTGCATACAAAAAATGACTTTGAGCAAATATGTTATGCAATCCTATCATGGGAATGCTAATATAAAAATTTGGTAAAAATTTTAAAAGTCTGTGGTAATTATTTTTTGATATACACCAAAAATATAAAATCGATTTTTTCAAAAATAGGTTTTGCGTAAATATAATTTTTTTCAATTTTTTTCGTTTTTCTCTAAACTTTATAAAACTACTAAAGATTTTCAATTTTGACCTCTAAAAAGTACTATTAGATTTACTTTTTTATCAGAGGAGTTTTTAAGTGGAGTTAGAAATTCATGAACATTTTTATTTTTATATCCAAGATTTTAAAATGTACAAGATTCCTCATTAAGTTGACTATCTTTATTATTAAAAAAAAAAATGTACCGGAAAAACCAAATTACATTTTTATGAGTGTTTGAATTTTAAATTTTAACAATATTGAATATTCACTCGATTTATCATGGAACACTTTTCTTATTTTATTGTAATTCTTGATCGAATAACCGCAGATACACTTGAAATTTACATCAAATGTTTATTTCATATCATTCTGTACTTGATAAAATTTTAAAACTAGTATTAATTCTTTGACTCGTTCTGAGCTGTTAACGGACATTTTTCATTTTCATTTTTTTTTTGGTTTTTTTTCTATGAATGTCAAAAAAATTATTTATCGGTATTCGTTTGGCCGAAAATAATAATAATTAAATAAATGTCACTGCTAACAAGAAAAAATGTTAAATGTTCCACCAAATGCCACCAATTTTTTCATTTCTTAAACTCATACCCATGGACACAAAACTAAAAATATTTCATATACCTAAATAAATGTTTAGGTGGATAGTGAAATTGCATACAAATTATATTCTTTGACTATTTGCCTAGGTATTTCTTGTTTGTCTATTATTAAAATTTGCCATTTGGGGTAATAAAAATAAATATTTTGTTGTAATTTAAAAATATTATTTGTTGGTCTAGAGATACATTTAGAGCAGGTATATTATTATATTTTATACACACAATGGAATTTTTAAGACAAAATTATTTTAACCTACTGTAGTGCTAAATGCTAATGCTTAAATGTGAAATAAATTACTTTAATCACAATAATATCATAAAATATACATACTTAGTAATATTATAGGCTGACAGACAGGCTTCATAGGCGTGGGGGAAATCGGCGCTTCCATCGCCCAGTACACATAATAGGTGCACTGCAATAGCCCTACCCTGATCTTAAGTGGTTGGGGTGGTCTGGTCCTCCAGGTTGGGGGTTAAGCGCAGGGCTAACAACCCTGCCTTGTAATAAAATAACGTTCAGGATTCAAACTCCAAGCCTCGGACTAGATCTAACGGAAAAAAGACTGGAAACTGGAAATCGGAGCTAATGTGTGGTACTTGGAAAGTAAGGACCTTGTACCTTTCCTCCACAAAGAAGGAGTGGCTGTAAATTTAGTGAAGGTTGTTAACAAATACAAGATGAAATGTGTGGCCCTTTCAGAAAATTAGATGGCAAGATGCTGGCAATACAAAAGTATCTCAAACGACTATTTTTAATTGAAGATGTGAACGCGCCCATAGACTAGGAACAGGCTTAGCGGTATATGAATCAATCATTCGTATAATAAAAGAATTTAGAGAGGTCAGTCCAAGAATATGTACGTTAACTCTAGCAACAGAAAATGTTGATATGGTACTAATCAACGTGCATACTCCTACTGAAGATAAAGATGAAATAGAAAAAGAACTCGTTTACGCAACACTGGAAGATGTGTTCAATACTTCGGAGGGATAGGTCAGGCTGGTCCTAGGAGAAATAAACGTAAAGATAAGAAAAGAGCAATGCCGTAAAAACACGGTAAGAATTAATAGCGTGCTTGAAACTTCAAATGGCAATGGATCAAAACTAATAGATTTTACGGTGGGAAAAGGGTTGGTGATCAAAAGTAGCATGTTTCCAAGAAAAGACATTCATAAATATATCTGGATATCCCCAGATGGAAAAGTTAAAAACCATATAGACCTTGTACTAATTAATAACAGATTCAAGAATGGTGTTCGGAATATAAAGGCACTACGGGGTGCTGATCTGGATTTGGATCACCTACTTGTTAGGATATGGATGAAAATAAAATTTAAAAAACTTAATAAACAACGTGTGGTAAATACAGGACCGTTTGCAATTTACAAACTGGAAGACTAATCAACAACCAGTGAATTTAGTGACAAAATTAAGGAAGTTTTACGAGGCGGAGAAGTAGAAGCCGATGCAGACGTGGATAGGAACTGGGATCAAATAAGTAAATCCATTAATAGTGCAGCAACAACGATATTAGGAAAGAAAACTTCAAAAACCAAACCTTGGTTTAACAGAATTTGTGAAGAAGCTATTGAGAGAAGAAGAGTGGCAAGAAGTAATTGGCTAAATGACACAGAAAATGAAGCTTTATTCGACAACTACAAATTTTTTCAAAGAGAAGCGAGCAACATACTGAGGTATGAGAAAAGAAAGTACCTCCGGGACATGTTGGAAAAAGCAGAGCTCGACTATAAAACTCACAAAACTAGAGACATGTACAAGCAGATAAATCACCTTGCAGGCGGGAAGAAAGAGAGATTCTTAAAAAGTGATGACAGGTCACTAATAACCTTATCCGAGGAAATAGTTCAAAGATGGCTTGAGTACTTTGACAAACTTTTAAATTGCGAAGAACCGGAAGAAGTCTTTCTTTTTGACATAGAAACTTGGAATAAACAAGATTGTCCAGAACCAACTTTGGAGGAGATAAAGCTTCAGGTAAAGTGGCTTAAGAGCCACAAAGGCGCCTGGGGAAAATGAAGTTCATCAAGCTGAACTACTAAGAAATGGAGGAGTGGAACTGCTAGTTAAGATATGAAAACTGATATGCCAGATCTGGAAAACAGCTATGAATTACTCAGTCTATAAGAAAGGAAGCATGCAAGATTGTAATAATTATCGAGGAATAGCTCTGCTTAATGTGACATATAAAGTATTCTCTAACTGCATCCTATTGAGAATAAAAGAAACATCGGATAATATTATTGACGACTACTAGGGAGGTTTTTGGCCCGGATGATCAATAACGGACCAGATTTTTATTCTTCGACAGATATTCCAATAGACATAGGAATTTGACGAGGAAATCCATATTCTTTTTATTGATTTTAGAAAGGCTTATGATAGCATTCATCGAGAGAGTTTAATTAACATTATGAGAAAATTTAACTTCCCACAAAAATTGATAAAAGTTAGTGGAGATATGTATTATGGAGACATTTATTAAAGACAAAGCAGGAAGTATTTAACCGGAGCCAATATTAGTAAAGTCAGGTTTGAGACAGGGTGACTCTATGTCACCGGTGTTATTTAACATAGTGCTAGAGAAAGTTATTAGAGTAATGCATATTAGATACGACGAAGGAGTGAAACTACAAGATTTCTCAATAGGCCTATTGGCGTACGCGAACGATTTCCACTAGTGGAAGAATCACCGAACGCACTGAAATCACTGTTCAACCGTCTACAAGGGATGGCGTCAAAAATGAGACGACAGATAGGCGAACGCAGCACGGAGTACATGGTTGTTGGTAGACGACAAACTATGGGTGTGTACCCATCCTTGAATGTAGGAAACTATGTTTTCAATAGAGCCAAGCAGTTTAAATACTTAGGATCAGTTATAACTGAAAAGAACAAGATAGCCAAATAAATTACAGCAAGGACAATTGCGGACAATAGAGCTTTCTATGGACTGGTAAAACTGCTACGATCTAGATCCATATCGAGAGAGCTTAAGATACAGTTTTATATGACATGACTGCGTTCGGTTAAAACCTATGGAGCGGAAACGTGGCCACTACGGAAAGGAGATGAAATAAAGCTGATAGAATGGAAGAGAAAAGAGTAAATATCAAGAGTCAAAATGTTTATAAATAAATTTTATAGTTTTTATAATTTGATCTAAATAATAAAGATAGTAAACAGTTGATAAAATATGAAATTACGTATTAGAATTAAACTACAGTTCAGTAGTGGCAGTCGTCCGATGCACACGTGCGTTATCACGCTTTGTGAACCATTGCGTTAATTAGTGAATTTTTACAACGAGTTCATTTTTTATTAATTTAAATTATTCATCATTGTCTTTAACTTAACCTAATGTTATTCTAAAGCTATATTTATTACGCATTATCACTTAAGTGTCTGAATGTTCGCTTCCTACAGTTGAAATATTAAATTACCTACTAATATATTATACTACACAATTTAATAAAATCTAGAGTTACGTAATACTACTTCTAATGGTCTTATCCGAAGGCCGTCGCCCGACTTTCTAATTACCTAATCGCCAAATTCCGTCAAAAGCAATGTTTGGACTACTCAACAAAAAATAACTCATTCAAACTCGCATTATACAAATTCTGATCCACTGTCATCGCCAATAAGCGGGGACGTAATTAAAACTAAAAAAAAAAACTATTTTCTTCAAGAAACCGCTTTGAAGTATTCAGCTCGATGGATCATTTACCCGTCCCCTCGAGCAACCCAGTGGCGGTAGCTCAGTCGTCTGTTTCTGAGCGAGATCCAAATGTAACTACTAAACCCATTATCCCCCCGCCTATTTGTGTAAGAAGCATGGACGATTTTCCTGGTTTGTGCTCAGAATTAATTGAACTGATCGGTGTTGACAACTTCAACTGCAAATCAACAATTAACTGATTAAAAATTCAAACTGCAAATTCCGAGTCATACAGACCACTTGTCAAATTCTTAAGGGAAGAAAACGCAGAATTATACACCTACCAATTACAGGAAGACAAACCAACTCGTGTAGTAATTCACAACTTACTTCAGACCACGCTTTGTGCTTTAATAAAAGAAGAACTAACAACGCGTTTATTCGAAGTCAGACAAGTAACGTCAGTTTTACACAGGCTTAACAAAAACCCGTTACCTCTTTTTTTCATAGAACCCACGTCTCGCTCAAACGAAATCTATCAACTCACTTCCTTACTTCACACTAAAATAAAGGTGAAAGAACCCCACACATAAAACAATTTCACAATCTATGAACTGTCAAGAGTACGGAGACACAAAGGCTTACTATGGTTACTCATCTTGATGCGTACACTGCGGTAGTGAAAATCATTCATCTTCCTGCCCAAATTCACGTCATGAACCCCCTCGATGAGCACTATGTCAAGAAAATCATAAGATGCTCAGTATACAAAAATCTACAACGTCGTAAGAACCCAAACACTTACATACAAATTCCACCCCTGCTACATACCTTCCTACCCAGCCATTAACTTATGACTGCTTCCGGCCAATCCTCCCAACCTGCTTCTCCTCCTCAACAGTCAATGATATGAATACTCTAATGACAAACTTCTTGAATGAATTTAAAACTCTTATAAACCCATTTATATCACTACTCACAGAAGTAATCACCAGTCTATTAGATAGGAAAAATGAATTACAGTCACAAAACATTCTCTCTTAATTTTGAAATTTAATGCAAATAGCTTCAAAAATCACATAAACGAACTTCAATTTGTTTTATACAACAGTCGTATCGACATTTCATTAATAACTGAAACCTATTCCACTAAGTTCTCTTATTTCCATATCCCTGGATTTCATTTAATAAAAACAAACCACCCGAATAATATTTATGGTGGAGTAGCCTTACTAATTAAAACTTCCTTATTTTTCCAACCGTTCCTGAATATTATCATGATTACATCCAATCTTGCTCAATACTAATGCAATTGGATAACATCCCGACTACTATCCCCCCCTCCCCATAACCAAAGATAAATTCAACGATTTTTTTGATTCAATTAAAAACAACTTCATTATTGGTGGTGATTACAACGCCAAACATCAGAGCTGGGGCTACTGTGTCAATAATCCACGTGGTAGTACTCGTATATTACACAGCTTCTTTTTCGCAAAAAAGTTCAATATTATCTCCCCTCCAGAACCCACTTACTGGCCTACCTCACTCAAAAAGAAGCCGGACAATCTCGATACTTTTACTGCTAAATGTCCCAACAACTTACAATTCTCTACCCAAAATTTTCTTGACTTCATCTCTGATCATTCCGCGGTTCTCCTATCCATCTCAGTCACTCCACTTGCACGTAGTAGGCCACTCAAATTATACACTCCCACACGAATCACATTCGATGTCACGATTTAGTAAATGAAAATGTTAATATAAAAATTAATTTAAAATCCTATCTCGATATTGACGAAGTCGTCAACAATTTCACAACTCTAATTCAACCGGCTGCGTGGACCTCCATTAAGCCCGTTAAAACCAACAAAGTAACTAACTCTAATTTCAATTACCCACTAGTCCTAGAAGAAATCCGTGGCCTAATTGTTGAAAAACGCAGGACAAGAGCTAGATACACCACTTCTCCCGCCTTCCTTCACATTAATCAGCGTACAGCAAGCTAGCAAATTCCTTAAAAAAAAACGTTGCGAAACACAAAGCAAATGCTTTTGAACAAAAATTAAACAGTCTATCTACTTCTGATGGTTGACTTTGGAGAGAAACCAAACAGCTCCTAAAATATAAATCCCTTTCTTCTCCACTAAGAAAAGTTGACAATTTCTTCGCTTATCGAATATTTTTTAACCTCACGCTGATATTCAGGACCCCCTTCATATAGAGAATGTTAAAAAAATTTTAGACTCTCCGTTACCAATTGAACCTCCTCTTAGATACACCACATCAAACGAGATCAAAAATATAATTCTCAAGCACTCAAATAAAACATCTCTTGGTTTTCACCTAATAACAGCCGAGGTTGCAAAATGTCTACCAAAAAAAGCAATAATCCTTTAACTTATATATCCAATGCTATTTTTTTGCCTTTAATATTTCCTTTCCCTCTTATGTGGAAATGTCCACACATTATTATGTTTGCCATATAAACCTTCGGATTCTTATGATTCTTATAGACCCATTAGCTTCTTACCATTTTTCTCAAAAATGTGTGGAAGGCTTGTAATAATCTGACTACGCTCGGTTGATGGTGTTGGAAATAAATGAACAAGAGTTTGACTTTTCTTTATAATTTGAATACTTTTTATTTAATTAACACAAAACACAATAAATTTACTAAGTCCAAATGACTATTTAAAATAATGAAGACTAGCGAGATGTGACTTTAGTGTCCTAGCTCCTAGCTCTTCGTTGATGTTAGTTCGCCTAGTTCGGTGTCGCTGGTCCGTCTGCCGAAGCCTATTCGTGAGACGTTTTTATAATGGCTATACTTGGATCATATCCCTGCCTATAATCCTACTACTTTACCATATAAGGTCATACCGTGGGCGTCCACGCGCTGCACACGCCGGATGTCCCTTGCTTATCTGGTCGTTGTCATCTCTACAGAGGCAACACAACACTTTTTAGTGTGAACTATTTTAATAATATTCATATAAGTAGTTATTTATCTATGAACATATACGTTTCGAGGCCACGCGCAATTTATCATAATGAATAGGCGCTTTGTAGGCCTCCCTCAATTATTATAAATATAGAGTTCTTGTCCAGGTTATTTATAATATTTTAACAAAGTCACAGCTCGCTACAGGCTTATTCTTCGGCGGCTATCCCCTCATGTTATCTCAAATATCTCCCTTCATCTCAATTTGGTTTTCGAGCTAAACACAACACAATTCAGCAAGTTTACCGTTTGGTGGATGCAATATCCACCTCTTTCAAATGTAAACAATACTGTTCCTGTGTCTTTCTCGACATTTCCAGAAATTCGATCGTGTATGACAAGACGGCCTACTTTTCAAACTTCGTAACTTTCTCTCCTCTTCCTTATTTCTTTCAAACAAATCATGCTTAATTGATCGATTTTTTCTAATTCACATTGGCTCCTGTACCTCTCAAATGGCTATAATCAATGCAGGCGTATCCCAAGTTGATATTCTATCTCCATAATTATTCAACATCTATGCCTCCGATCAACCTGTCTTCGAAAACACTCTTGTTGCCGACTACGAAGACAATAAAGCTGTAATTTCAATCCATGAAAATCCTATAATGGACTTACACGATCTTCAAACAAACTTAAATCTTATATCTTCGTGGTACACAAAATGGAGAGTAAAATTGAACCACAGCAAATTAATACACACCACCCTTACATGACAACACGGACTCTGCCCATCAGTTTCAGCAAATAACATACCTATAGCTTCATCCGATAAAGTGAAATATTTAGGCCTTACCTTAGACAAAAGATTAACACACATCAGATCCAAAAGTGAAAAGATTAATATTAAACTCTCTTTCTCGTATGCTCAAAACTATGTTAGTAAAAAACAAATGCACTAGTCAAACAAATAAACTTTTAATCTACAAAACATTCTTTAAACCTATCTGGACTTACGGTATTCAATTATGGGGTGCGGCAAAAATATCGAATCTAAACAAAATCCTAACATATCAAAATATCACTTTACGTCAACTAACTAATCCGCCATACATTTCAAATTTAAAGCTCCACAATGATTTTAATGTTAAAACGATCGAAGAAGAATGAGTAACTTTTTACAAGCGATTTTTCTCACGCGTGGCAAATCATAATAATCCATTAATAAGCAACTTAAATACTTTAGCGCTCCCTAATAATCCTCGACGCCGTCTGAAAAAGCGATGGTGCAGAAATCTATTGCAATAAAAATTTCACTTAACCTCGTCTCTTTCCCAATTTCTTGTACCTCAACATTTCACAATCAACCCTCATGCTAAGTCACAAGTGAGTGACTTCTTAATCACGTCTATCATGTTATTTGTAAGTCTCTTATCACATATACCTATCGTGCTACTTTAGTATAGGTTGTATATTTCTTGTACATAAAAACAAAAAAGAATTAATCTGGAAATATAATATGCCAGAAAATGTTACCGGTTCGCATATTATTCGTTCGCTGATAATTAATAATATTATTGCGTGGGGAATTATTATAGTTTATTTCATTGTAATTTCTATACTTATAATTTTCCCTCTCGGAATTATATTCAGCTTCCTCGGCTTTGGCTAACTGTTTTGCTATTTCAAGAGTTTTTGGACATTGTGATTTTACTATCGTTCTAATCGGATTTATTAAGCCCTTAATAAAAATTGCTAATGTTTGTTCTTTTAACGTTTCGTGTATTATTCTCGCTTCCGAATCTATTTTATTAAGTGTACTTGCAGTACATAGTTTATAATATAATTTTTCTACTCTATGACAGTACTCATTTACATCTTCGCCATTGCGCATTTTAATCGAATTTAGTTGTATTTGTAAGCTAGATGCAGTTGTTAGATCCTCAAACGCGTCTGTTAAATAACTTTTAATAAATGTCCACTTGGTCACATTTTTATACCGTATCATTTCTAACGCTCTACCAGTTAATCTGGTAGTAATATATTTCACTAACGTTGGTGCACATTTTTCTTCGACTAGACTCACTGCCATGTCACATGCATTAATAAATGGATATATGTCATCCTCGCCTGTGCATAAAGGTATTAATTTAAATGCGTCCTCTAATTTTATAGTAACCATTTTTTTATTTCGTAACTTTTTATCAAATAATAACTCTGTGTGTTCAAAACTATCAGTAACTTTACTGCGTGTAGTTCTACCTGACTTATTATCTAAGCTACTACTTCTAGTTAAAATAGGTTTCTCTTTTTTAGTTTTTACTTTATTTTTATCTGGACTGTCGAAATTTATTAACCTATGTGTAACGTTTAATATTTCTTTTTCAAGATTAGATTTATCTTTTTCTGTGTTATACGATGGATTATCTAATTCCAAAGGAGATGTATCTTTTCCTTTATTGTCCATAAAATGCCTTTAATATTCATTCAATACACCCTTCATTACTTCAATTAATAATTCTCAATATATATATACCCTTTAATAATATTCAATAATAATTCTCATAATAATCTCAATATACTTCAATAATAATTCTCAATAATAAACCTCATAATAATAATCTCATAATAACAATAACTCTCAATAGTTAAATCTCAATAATAATCACAATAATATTCTTCAATAATAATAACCTCAATAGGCTTCAATAATAAACTCAATAGTTTCAATAATAATCTCAATGACTTCAATAATAATCTCAATAGTTTCAATAATAATCCTCAATATAATAACTTCAATAATAATCTTCAATAACTTCAATAATAATCCTCAATATAATAACTTCAATAATAATCTTCAATAACTTCAATAATAATCCTCAATATAATAACTTCAATAATAATCTTCAATAACTTCAATAATAATCCTCAATATAATAACTTCAATAATAATCTTCAATAACTTCAATAATAATCCTCAATATAATAACTTCAATAATAATCTTCAATAACTTCAATAATAATCCTCAATATAATAACTTCAATAATAATCTTCAATAACTTCAATAATAATCCTCAATATAATAACTTCAATAATAATCTTCAATAACTTCAATAATTATCCTCAATATAATAACTTCAATAATAATCTTCAATAACTTCAATAATTCAATAATAATAATCTCAATAATAATCTTCAATATAATAACTTCAATGGGTTTTAATAATTGACTGAATGGGCTTTTATATATGTTCTACTCTAACACCTACACTACTATTATACTTGATTACCTTAAATAAATTCCATACGCCTCTATTGTACATACGTCTATGTAACAATATTTAATAAAATATTCACTTACAATAAAGCGGTATTTGCTGATGATGCCATGATCCTTTTGAAATCGCTGCACTTGTTTTGCTTGGAACCTTCCTTCGGAGTTGCTGATGAAGAAGAGTGATCAATTCCTCTTGTCAACGATGGACCTTTGATGGTTTTGCCTCCTTGAAAATCCTAAACCGACTGCGCCAGAAATGTTGTGTGCGTAATCTCAAAGGCTCCAAAAGCCGTAAGCTTTAGAGACAAATCAACAAGTACCAAATTGAACTATAGAATTATGTTTATTCAGCAGAAAATATAGTAATAGTACAATAGCGTGTGCGCGTGTGACGAGAAGTTGCTCAGGTCTCCGTGGCAATGATACATCTGCCCAGGCTGTCACACGGACTCCCTTATAAATGGTGGCGGCTCCTTTGATGTAGCGGCACGTGCAGTTTGTATGTGTTCGTGTTTTCGGTTGTTATTGCCAATTCTTAGATTAGCGATTAACGATTCTTAGAATTGCGAATCGTGTCCACGATTTCTAGTCATGTACCTGTCCAGTGTTTTATTACATAGATAGGTGAAGATAGTACATATTCATCATTATAATATTTAATTAATATTTAATCATTATAATATTTTAATTACATATACGGAGTTCAAGACCGTAATAACATTAAGGTCAATATATTCTATATTAATTATAGCGAATAGGGTGCCTAGAGCGTCAAGGCCCGCAACAAGTGTATGAGATGGAGACAACACATGAAGGTATGGCACCCTCTTAATAAGAAGTGAGCAGCATGGGAATATGACACGAGCTGCAAGTTGGCCATATAAGGTCTAGTATAAGGATCACACCCATACTAAAAAGTAGAAATTACACGGCGCAAAAGCCCCAGGGAGTTTTATTTTCATATCAGTTTGTATTGATACTATGGATAGTGCATTTTTTATATTTAGTTATATTTAAAAATATTTGAGAAAAATAATGTTCAGATAGTATAATAATTTAAAAAATAATAAGATATAATATATAAAATCATTTAAATGTAGATAATTGCTTTACAGCTATCATTAATTGTGAATAATTATTGTCACCAACACTATTTCTTAACAATGTACTATACATGTTTTTCAGCTCATCTTCTTTGTCAGCTAACCATCTATAGAAACATAAATAATTTTGAATTACTATCACATAATTGTATTTAAAACACAGTAATATCTTTCCTCATGTTGAACAAAACATAATATACCAATATACAATATACATAATCATTTAATAATGATTCATAACAGTGTCACTTACTTAACTTCCTTAACTGATGATCTATCCAAGGCTAATTGGATCATACATTTCAAGAGTTTAAGCACATTTTCTTCCAGGATTAATAAAAAATGTAGTTTTCTCATTTCAAAATGTAAATCATCTTCTATAGCTAAGTTAGGCTCCTCGGTTTGGTCAGTACTATATAAATATTTCATTGTGTCCTTATTTTCCGAAAACATTTGAAACACAGAAACACATTTTCTCAATGTTTCTATAATAGACTTTACATATTTAAGATTCCGTATACCTGAGTTGTAAATAACAGTAATAATAATGATAATTAAAGAGGTTAATCTCTTTTTATTAAATAAATTTAACATATTACAAACCTATTGTTCCATCAATTAAGCCCATATCTAATGTTATCATTTTTATGAGTACCTCAAAAGATTCCAATGGACGATCTATTTTAAAAAAGATTTCAAATGAAATATTACAGTAAGACTTAATCTGAATGAAAACAGGATGCAGCTCAGGCGACTTCTTAGTAATACATTGTCTAGAAATTAAACATAAACTTGCTTGAAACAAGTTATAACTAGAGCTAGGATTTTGGTGACTTTTGTATTTCTTTTTGCATTTATTGCATTTTTAAGCTCATTTTTAAAAATACTTCATTTATTTTGTATATTTAAACTAACTTTTGTTTATTTTAAGTTTTTTAATGTATGGTTGCATAGGTAATCTCAATTAGTACCTGAAGTACCCTTATAAAAATAGTACCTTTGAACTTATATCAACAACATACCATAATATTATCGCTGTTATACATGTTTTCAATAAAATTATTTTCACCTGTTGGCAAATTGGGAAAGTTGAAACTATATTAATAAAATAATATTAAAAATATTTTAAAACTAGTACATTTTTCGGCAAACTGAGTTGTCTACAAATTGGGTTTCGGCAATGTGGGTATGAATCGAAAAGGAGTAATATAATTAATTAAACCCACAAGTCAACTCAAATTTGAATATATTTGTTTGATTTACATCTTAAAACAAATTTTTACCTTATTTGTGTGGCATAGAAATTAAATAAATAACAATTTATAGTTAATAAAAATATTTATTTTAAAATTAAATATATTTTGCTCATGTATGCACATTTTTTGGCCATTTTTAAAGTTAATTCTTTAGAGTTTTAGGGTCATTTTTGCATTTTTTTTTGTGCATTTTTGTGTAATTTTTAGGTCATTAAAATCCTAGTTCTAGTTATAATATATTATACAATTTATTATTTTAAATAATGACAACTCACAGTGTAACAAAGTAAAATTACTATATTTTAATATTGACATATTATTATAAAATAAAATAGTCTACATACCCTAAGCGATCAGAAGATAAAGATGCTAAGGCAAAGTGAATATATGCTGCTTGATATTCATATAAAAATTTATTGGGCGATTCATTTTCCAAATCGCAATATTTCAAAGCTTCCATGAATAAATTGATACATTCCCTATAGTTATTAGAACTGCACTAGAGGGCGAAAAAATGATTTTGATTACAAAATATGTTATATACAAACCCCATAATTGTATACGTACTCTGCAAATGGCTAAATATTCGTTTACAGCCACATGAAACAGGGTTGAAGATAATTTATAGTAAACCATATCCCATTGTTGTGAATTAGAACTGCGGTCACCCATCTCCAACAATCTTTTCTTGTAAGCATTTCCAACCTTATATTTCATAAAAAATGCATTACATTATCAACTGAAATGTATCATTAAATTATTAACCTAACCTTGAAATTGATCATCTCTTTTTTTATAAATGTATTGATAGGAACTATATATTTTGTTGAATAATGTGCTAAGTATCCGTACAAATTTTCCAAGTTCGAATTTATCAGTGCAAAATTATCCTTATCATCAACTGTTTTAAATATATGGCTTCCCAACATACAAAAATTCTTAGATTTTTTTGTAAGCCATTTTAACTTTAAAGGACTTAGAGGAATATTCTTGCTTATAGCAACTATATAAAAACACAAAATTAAACAATGAAATAAACATCATAACATGAAACATTTATACATTATAAATTATACTTCAACTTACGTAATATTTCTTCCATGTAAATTTTAATGTATTCGTTGTAAACTATACCTATTTGTTTATTCAAATTATTTTTGTTATTAATATTTGTTTCCAATGCCAAAGCGCGTGTGTAACAATGCTCTGCTGAGCTCAACATGCTTTCTTTTGAATTATTGAGGCTTGTCGGTATTAAATTTAAATCTATAACATGAAAATGAAATATAATACAGTTTAAGTAATAACCAACATCAAATATTATTTGATTACCTTTATTAGTGCCATTAGAACTATTTAGTAATGCTTTTCTTAGTTCAAAATCATAGTTTTCATCAGTTTGAAGCTCGCTAGAGTACTGTTCTATTTTATCCCAATATTTAAGAATAGACAGACAACAATTGCCACAACGGTCTAATATAGGCCCCAATAGATGGTTGACATTAGTGTTGGCCACACATAATTCACATTCAAGTGATCGCCGGAAACATTTTAAAGCCATTCCTAAGCTAAAGTTTATGTGTTATAATTACAAAATATATGTTTATCATTTAACAATTTTAAATCTTTTTTGCTCATCTTACTTGTTGGATGTAAGGCATTTTTCACCGAAGTTAAAATATGCATCAGAAGCTTTTTTATAGAGCATCAGTCTGAGGTGATTTCCAAAAGTTACATCCCCAGCATTAGGTGGATTATTCCAACGTGTCGTATTATTCTTTCCTATCATTTCAGCATCAACATACGGCATAGGTATAGTTGTGCTACTCTTGTCCTTGGTCATCAATGTTTGTCCCACCTTTTTCAAGATAAATTTGAAATTTTTTTATAAGTCAATAATTTGATACATACCATAATATTTTTATCTTTCTTAACATATGGTAAACAATTCAAACTTCTCCCAATATAATATAATGCCTTGTAATAACATTCTTCTTTAGTTTTTACAAAAGGTTTTGACGTAGGGTAATCCGGTACTAGAATAATACATAATTTTGAATTGTAAAACATGAATTGTCTTCAAACATATCAAATAATTTAAAAAAATAAAAAAACAACAAACATTTACCTGAGGATACATTTTCTTTCTTATGTAGTACACATAAATTTTGTACGTCAATAGAGTAGGTCCCATAATCAAATTGAGTTGAAGAAATGGCAGAATCGTCATGACAAGTAGCAGAGTACTTGTCCACTTCAGTTGAATCTACTATTACAGTGCTTGATGGATTATTATAAATTGAAATATACATATCAGATAACATGTAATTTATAGATGTAACAATCTGAAATTAGGAAATAATATCTGTGATTAGAACCGCAACATACATTATGAGTCAATAGTAATTACTTGAGGATATTTAGTTTTATCTAATAATTGTAGACAATTGTTTAATAAAAGTTGAATAGTAACAGGACTATACAGTTTTTCATCTTCTGGATTATATTTTAATGTACAAGCAACCCGATATAATAAAATAGCCACTGGAACTGTAAATGGATTTGGGCTACCAGTTAATGATTCAGAACACAATGTTGTCAAATCATAAAGTTTTACGAGATTATCATTTTTTCCTGTAATTGAATGGGTTAAATTCATAATAATCTATATTTTTACATATGTTTCTGATAATGGAGTAATTATTATACCTTTAAATAACCAGTATGTATGTCCAACACAATTAGCATTTGATTTTAAAAATGATAATATATTTTGCATAATAGTACTTATATTCTCTGGTGAAAATGTTGAGCCATTCAAAGATGGTAAATCTTCAGTCTTTACTAACTCATACTTCTGGATAATACCATTTAAATGGTAACACAATTCAGTTTCAGGAATATCACACATTAAATTATCTAGCCAATAATCAATCCCAGTTAACACACTTAGAGGTTTTGACATGTCTCTGAAAATTAAAAAAATAATATTTGTATCTTACTCAATAAAAATAAAATAATTAAATATTAGTAATTAAATATTAAACCTTAATCTTGAACTTAAAGATGAATTTTTGCTAGTTCCAAAAATTGGTAAATCTGTACCTATTAACATTTGTATGTCGTCAAAATTCCATAAGAAATGCCGGTTAAATAATTGATTATTAGATAGTTTCACTTGGGGACCATCTGGATATACTTCTTCTGGTGAAATTTTTGGTAGAGTAGAAGCAAACTGTATATAGTTTATACACTAATTATTAAGAAAAATATTTGACTAAAATATATGGTAATGCTTAAAATAAACTTACTGGAGAAGTTTCATTACGAAAAATTGTAGTTTTCATTTGATCATTATGAGAATCTAATGCAATGGTATGGTGCAAAAACTTTGACACCAAATCTTTATGTAGAATAGTTCTAAGAGAATTCAGTTTATAAGTTATACATTTCACCTATTGTTTATAAATAAAAATACAAAACATTAGATTCAATACAACACAACTTACAATTTACTAATTAGTAACTGTTGATATCCATCTAAATTTGTATTTTTAACTGTGGCATTTTAGAATTAATATTGTAGAAAATGTGAAGTTCTAAGAAATTAATTAAATATTAACAACTTATTGAACTTTATAACCCAATGTTTTCTTATTTCATTAATAACTTTTTTCATACAAAATAGTGAGTTGTCTGCTATTACAAGAGAAACACTATTTTCTAAATGCCATATTTTGTATGTTTTAGTTTTTAGTGCACACAATTCTTGAGAACTATATTATTTATATATTCATGTATTTAATATAATTATTTCATGACAAAGAATCTAAAACCTTTATTGGAAAGTCTCTTAATACTATAATTTAACTCAACTTTATCTCGTCTTTCATGCTTGTTGTTGAGTTACTATTGAACACATGGCATACATATAAATTATATTAAAATGCTAAATATGACTAAATAATAAAAAATGTATGTGTGCTTACCATAATATCAGAAGACCCTACAATATTGTTGTAAAAGAATTTTTTTAACCAGCCCCATTCATTGTTTGTTTCTACAATCAAGTATTTCTGAACATCAAATTCATCTAATAGTAATGTCTTATCAACTCTATGCACCATTATGCTCACCTTTAAAATAATTTGAATAATTTAGTTCTAAAGATAATAGAGTGAAACAAAAATTATTTATTTATTATAATAACTAATTAGTGAGGGTGGGGAAGGGGGTAAACCATGAGCTTTAGTAGGTGTAAAAATATTAGGAAATACTTTGAAAGTAAGTGAAAGTTTAAGGTAGTACAAAGAGGTGAATGGAAATACGAGGAGATAATGAGGAAATATTTACAAGCAAATAAATAAAAAAAGGTAGGTACCTAAAATATTAAAATAATAATTTCAATGTTTGAACTGAGAAATAAGTACATGCAGATATATTAAGGTGAGCGAAAGGGTACCATCAAAAACAGCTGTCCCAAGAAAGTTGAAAAATGAAATATACCTGGGGCTGAATTGAAGCAGACCGACTGAGTAGTCCGCATACTGAATTACACTCAAACCATAATACAAAAAGTTTCTGAGAGCATTATTTTAAATTTATTCATTTCTTATGAGTCAATACAGTGGCGTACTCACGGGGGGGGGGTTCATGGGGTTTGAACCCCCCCCCCCCCCATTGGCCGTATTTTTTATATTTCATATGGGTATCACAATACAATATTTTTTATTATTAAGTGATTAAATTAATATATTAAACATCGAGATAGACAGGACACGTCAAAGGAACACAAAAAATTGTGTCTGAAAAGTTCCCTAAGGCTATATATGTTCACTGTGCAGCCCATTCTCTAAATCTGGCTGTATCTGCTGCTTGTGATATACGATCAATTAGGAACTGTTTGGGTATTGTTGAAAAAATGTACTGTTTCTTCAACACACCTAAACGACAAGATATGTTATTAAGTGAAATTGAAGAAAGTGACTTTAATCCTAAATCGAAATCATTAAAACGCCTATGTGCCACAAGATGGGTTGAAAGATATTCGGCAATTCATGACTTTGTGGAATTATATTCCTGTGTGGTCAGTGCGCTCGATAAGATATCTGAGTGGAAAGACTCAACAGCTACAGATGCTAATATCCTGTCAAAATCTATGGATTCTGATTTTTTTGTCTCTTTACAAGTTATTAAGGTGATTAATGAATCAAAAATGTTTTTTTTTTGTTCAACTTCAATTTTTATTTTATTATTTAGGAGTTGTTTGGATATGGTTTGCCTCTATGTAAACTATTACAAAAAGTTGAACTTGATTTAAAAGAAGCTGTAGACTTAGCTGAAGTGACTGTGACAAGTATTCAATGTTTACGTGATAATATAGAACAAGAGTTCAATAAAATGTTCAGAGAAGCTGAGGTAAAGATTTTGATAAAATGCAATTATTTGACAAAACGATTATTATTATTTTTTCAGAAAATGGCTGATGTGGTTGGCGTGAGTATTTCAATTAAACGTCAGAATAAAATTAACAAAAATCGAGCAAACCTCTGCATTGATAATATTACACCAGAAAAATATTATCGTATAACAATAGCCATACCATTTATTGATTCTTTTATAGAACAATTAAATGAAAGGTTTTTGAAGCACAAAAATATATTAAAAGGCTAGTTATACCTATTTTATTTCATTTATAAATTAATTAATTTTTAGTATTTAAAATATATTTTTCTTTTGTTAGGATTTGGGTGTTTATTTTCTAAACCCTTTACTCAAGAGTTTGACGAACTGGTTCAGTATTACCTAGATACCGATCTACAAATTGTTACAGCCGAATTACTACTATGGCACACTAAATTGGAGAGAAATAAAGAAGAACCGAAAAATGCATTAGAGGCGTTAAGACTGTGTAACAATGAAATATTTCCTAATATCCATCGCCTGATTAAAATTCTGTGTACTATACCAGTATCTACAGCAACGCCAGAGAGGACTTTTTCTTGTCTTAAAAGACTTAAAAACTATTTACGTAGTACAATGACAGAGGTATTAACTTTTATTTACAAACATAATGTTTGGTTAAATTTATAAGTATACCTAAACCTAATGTATCTGTTAAAATATTTTAGACTCGTCTTAATGGACTCACAATGTTGGCAATTCATGGGGATGTGCCACTAACAGCTGAGGAAGTGGTGGACGATCTGGCAAAAAAGCCAAGGAAATTAGACTTTATATTATAATGTGTTATTGTGTTAAAATATATATAATTTTTTTAAATAGTGCAAAATTTGTAATTTTTATAACTACGGGGGGTGTGGGGGGGCAGAGCCCCCCACTTTCGTATTCTAGTAAATTTTCAGAGCCCCCCCCATTGAAATTTCCTGAGAACGCCACTGAGTCAATATATGTACAAAATCTATAAGGTATATTAATACATTGAATATTTTTTTATATATATGATAATAGATGCTTATCAGTTGATAACTGGATAAATTTATACATACAAATCACAAAAAAAAACTATTTAGATCTATTTTCAACAAAACAAAATATTAAGTACTTATTTCAATTCACTGTCTAGACTTTATATCAGTTTTTAATAATTTTAATCTCATTAATTTCAAAAACAATATAATGTTATAAATTAAGTTAACATTTGAATTAAGAATGCAATGTTTATTATTTATTATAAACTAATGTAGGCACCTATAATAAGCCTAAACTCTATTATCCTAACTTAAACATTTAAGTTTGGTTAATAATTTAAAATCCATTTTTATATGTATGAGACGTTATATCATAGACTGAAAATTAGGCACCTATAATAAGCCTAAACTCTATTATCCTAACTTAAACATTTAAGTTTGGTTAATAATTTAAAATCCATTTTTATATGTATGAGACGTTATATCATAGACTGAAAATTAAAAAATGTAAACAATTGTCAATTTTTACATGTCGAGACTTTTTAAATGATTTCCAAAATGAAAATGTATCATACAATTATTCATATAACAAATATTTTAATTATTTTAACATTATTTAGTTCTGCTCGTTAAACATAATTTGATGGCTAATCGCACAATTTTATTATAATAGTCACAAAATTTAAATTCTAAGGTAGAGTAGATTTAGATTTTAATTTTCTTATAACAGGCCAAACTTATGTTATATATTTTAATTAATTAGTTTTTTCTTAATTGAAATTAACTTAAAAATACATGTAGTTTTGTATTAATATATGACAAAATTAATTTACATTGAAATAGTAGTACAACAACAACTTCTTGTAAATAAATTTACAAACAATTAAAATAATATTTAAAGTAGGTATTGTTCAATATTAAATTGTTTTAATTTCTGATTTAGTAAATATTTCTTGTTATAATTGTAATTTGTATTATTTAAATTTTCTGTTAAAATAAATAGGTAAGCACGCACCTCTATTGTTAAATTATATTGTGTAACATTTTTATCTACTAGTTTTAAAATAACATTTTATATTTCTTTCACTCAAATCAAATTATGTAATATTTATTGGATTATTTATGATTTAATGAACATATTGTCCTATGTCATTCAAATTCCATGATCAATATGTATTTGATTTCAAATTTTAGATTTTTTGGTAATTTTTTAACCATAAATTTTCCTATAGGTATATAATATAATATAATATACAGAGATAGACTAGGACTCCTGGCTTTTCTATCTTTTCATTATCATGACCAATATTTATCCCCAAACATATATTGTGAATATAGATAGGTTAGGAAGTTTACGGAAATACTGGGATGTATATGGAATTACTGGGAAGTATATGAAAATACTGGGAACTATATGGAAGTACACAAAAGTATAAGAAAGTACATATAATTGGAAGTCAGGTGTAAAAAAAATTGACTAGTGGTTTACGCCGCATTAAATAATATTTAAATATCTTATGTAGATTCATCCATCCATACTTTAAAAGAATATTTTCAAATGTAGGTATTAATAAAATAATTAAGCACAATAAAATAAACAGGTCTTTTAATACATCATAAATGTATGTATATATAGTAGGCACTTAGCAGAAATATTTAATATAATTAATATTTACTTACAGAATTTTCATTATATGGTATCTTACACAGGTTCTTAATATTTTCTGCATCTGATACTATGTCCACTTTGCCAATGCATTCATGAAACATACTAGCCATTTGAAAACTAAAGAACATAAACAATATTTATTGAATGTTTTAGTATTTGTGAAGAATAATATTCAGTATACTTCTCACCTAGAAAAAGCATGAAAATTACTAGATGTCATGTATCGCATGCCAAAAGATTCTTCTTTCTCGCATAACCAATTCGGTGGAGGTAAATTTAGATTAGTGTGAAGCTTTTGGCGAATAAAATTGGGAGTCTGAACTGTAGAAAACTTTAGTACTGATTTTGATCTAAATTTACCACGTTTATCATTAAAAGTACTGTGCTGAGTATTTCGTTTGTCCTAAAATTAAAACACACATAATCAACTAAAAAGTAAATTGTTAGGTACCTACTCTTAAGATGTGCAGAATTGTGGAATGACAATGGCATTGAATGTATAATGACATATTATAAGCATAGTTGTATACTTTGATGATTATGAAACACACCATCAAATATTACAATGGAGGCATTCGTTTGATATAACTTAACCCTATCGAGCAAACATATTCGCAAAATCTTAAAATATTACATCAACTCACCATGATGGTAGAAGTTTAGTTCCTAAATGGAAAATCAGACAAGTATGATCGCACACAACAGTTGTCTGATGAGTGATTTTCAGTAGTACAGTCTCACACCTGTAATATTAATATGGACACCACGATTACGGGAAAAACGAAAAAATACACCAAATTTCGATAATCCGACGAGACGACTGCATTGACAAACAGGACGCGAGATCATATTATGACGGTTAAAGACCTCACACTGTACGCAACAGACTTTTCAACAGTTGTAGAAGCAGTATACGTGTACATAGTAAAATAGACTATAATATATAATAATTTAATATATTATAATATAGGTATATAGTGTTGAAGACTGTGGCATTACAGTCATCAAAATAATTGTTGAATTGCGTCCCGACTCACGAATGCTAGAGAACACAATCACGAATAGCAGTGTCTAATTACTTATCAGTTAAAGATAGTAATAGATAACCGTGATTTTATTTATGTATCAAAATATCAACAAGTAAACAAAACTGTTTTTATCGTCAGCTGGGCTGAAAGTTGAAACTAAATATTACATTATTAAGCTCGGACGGTCTTGATGGCGGCGTTTGCATTATTATAATATCATACTATTATGATATGATAGTACGTAAGGGGATCCTTGGAGTGGTGCTGCCAAAGACATCTACCACCGCCTTCGTTACCGCACCCCACGCCACCACCTTGGGCACTATGGCTAATAACTATGCTACGGCGCCATTTTGCCACACATTTGTCATTATAAATATGAAATAACCCGCGTTTATTTTATCACTTTTATATTGATATAAATGAGTCTTAAAATAGTGGCATAGCAAAGCCATTATGTAAAGAGCCCTACCCCATCAAGACCGAGGCCGTAATTGAAAAAAATTCGAGGAGGGGATTCAATATTTTCTTTATATAGATACTGGACACATCATTTTCGCGTTCTAAAAATAAAATTGTTTTCAACTTTTAAAAATTTAGGGGGGTCCAGCGCCTGGGCCCCATTCCATTTACTGCCTTGCACCACTCGTCACTGCCACCGCATCAATCATTATCCGGCACTTCCCCACCACCACCGTTACACCGCCACCCCATCACCCCATCACCACCAACACCCTCATATTTTAATTAAATTACTTACCATAAATATTCGTAATATTTGATTATGTTTTATTGTTCAGGTTAATTTATTACAAAAAAATTGTATTTTTTTCTATTGGGCTCCAAACCCGTTCATAAATAAATAAATAAAATAAATAAAATAAATAAATATTTTTTATAGATATGTTTTTTTAAGAGTTTTTTCACATCCGCAAGTGTTGTCTCTGTCTTACATACGTACAATATAGCACAAAATGTTTAGAGCGGGGTAGAACCACTCACGCAGTAGTTCAAGATAATCAATCAAAATATGTCCACACTATAAAGAGGAGAACATTTACTGTGCAATTTTTCGGTATCACAAATACAAAACATATTATTCAAGTTTGAAGACCAAAAATGGTTTTTGCTATGTCGTACGCGAGTAAGAAGGGGACAACACACGTGGGTGTGACATCCTTTCTACCCAATATATATTTATTAATTATTATAAAATTTTGCCCTCGTATAGGAACTAACGCAAACACTTTGTTTTACCGTGTTGGAATTTACACATCTCATATTTATATTCGTGTAGGAACTAACGTATATGTATTTTTTCCTCTGGTAGTTCTCGTGTAGTAACTTACATTAATTGCCCCTTTACTTACTCTTATCAAATAAAAATACTTATATAATACCAAATATAAATAATACATTTATGCATACTTACCTAGTAGATAATATTATAGAAATTATATAAAAATCAGGAAGATTATTAAATTTTTTTAACATATTAAATAGATATTACCTCTACTGGTATAGTGGTATCTATATTCATTATTCATTGTGTATATTTTGATAAATACTTAATTCAAGTATTAGTATAATACAGTGATATAATATAATCATATAGTTTTTTTAATAATCGAACATTAACTATTGTCAATTATAATCTACTATCTAGTGGATAATAATAATATTGGTAATAGAGTAATAGTATACATAATAAATAGCTAAGTACCTATACTTTAGATTAAATAGTGTATGAAGTATAGTGATTTACAATTTAGAGGCAGAGATTAACTGTAGATCAGTGGTGCGCAACCTTTTTTGATCCACGACCCCCAAAAATAATTTATTTTTTAATACGACCCCCCTTCCTACCAACATTATGTAAGTGTACAGTGGGAGCGTCGATTATCCGCACGTCAATTATCCGGCCCGTCAATTATCCCCACAATAAAATGTATATTATGTAAAAATTTATTTTTAGTTTAATTTTATTTAATTTTATCAATCGTTAAGTTCCTTTTATCGTGTACTATAGTCTATAATGTATAATGCTATGTTATATATATTATTGTTATATTATGAAATACGAGATTATCTTATTATCTACTACGGCTCTCTCCAATGTAGATAATATGTTTGTACGTTGTAATCTTAAATTTAGTTGGTTCGTTTGAACCTAAATAATTTTCAATGGTTGTTTGATTACCCGCAAAAATCGATTATTCGCACCCCCTCCGGTCCCAATTAGTGCGGATAATCGACGCTAAACTCTATAATATTAATTTACTTCATAGTCTTAATGTATACAAACAAATAATTCATATAAATTAAACCGTTCATTTTAATATTTCTTTAATTTAATTAATCCAAAACATGAGAAAAAAATACAAAATTAGAGTTATATATTATAAAATTTAAAATTAAAAATCTACTAAAATTATATTATAAGAAAATCAACATTTTAATATTTTTAAATTTGTAGGGTTTATATTTTATATTAATCTACACTACTATATTTCTGTGTGTAATTGCGGGTTTTCTGGTGATCGGCGTTATCGATCAATGTGAATCGACCGTCGTCCGTATCTAGACCGGTCGAGCGATATTTATATATTATTAATTAATTGTTTTGTATGTGTGTGTATGCCGATCGGCCAGACGACCTGCGTACAGCTATTATATTACAGTCTGTTTTGAGATACGCGTCGCGATGACCGATTCGCTCTCAATAAAAGTTATAAAGGAAAGCATTTTTGGTTGTTAATTATTATGATTTTGTCTACGTTTATATGAACCCCTCTTACAGTTTTCAGAAGTGGGATTAGGGATCGCACGTGTAATAATTTTTTTTTTTTTACTTATGAATGTGAATGTTAATTTAAATGCTTAATTAGTAATTTTGAAAGTACAATAAGTTGATTTAATAAATACGGGAGATGTCGAATACCAATAATACCGTCAGTATGACTACTCGTGCTCGCACGAATGAAACTAAGAATGATGGCGAACGGAATGAAGGAAATTTGAATGTCATGGGTATTGCACAACGGAACGAAAATGCACAAAGTGTTGTGGTACTAACTGAGGAAAATTCGCAGCACAATGTATTCGCCAATGGAGAGACAATAGGTGAACAAAATAATTCGACAAATACCTCGCAAAATGGATCGAACGTCGAGAGCGTAAATGCAGTCGATACGAACGCTATGCTCAATACGCTGATGGTGCAAAATAATATGCTCATGGAGTTATTAAAATTGCAACAAAATAAACCACTCAACGATATAACCATTGCTCCGGATTTAAATAAGTCGATACCGGCTTTCAATGATCTCAACACTGGTTATCAAGCGTTAGACTGGTTGCGGACTGTGAATGGAGTTGCCAATTTACATCGGTGGCCCGATAATTTTAAGTTACAATCCGTACGAGCCAACCTAGAAGGTGCAGCCCGACATTGGTATGCGTCACGTGACATCGAAAACTGGCCGGATTTCGAAAGACAATTCCACAAAACATTTGTTGGTACCGTTATGACCGGTAACCGGTGGAAAGAAATGTCCTGTCGTGTTCAAGTTCGAAATGAAAACGTCCACGAGTACTTCCACGAAAAAGTACACCTATGTAAAATGGTTGGAATGTCTTTCCATGAAAT
>NW_019104216.1:0-110059 GCF_001856785.1 Myzus persicae
TATTTTATACTCGTATTTTAAAATTATGTTAACTTGTTGTTGTTGTAATAAACTATTATTGTTATAATTATTATTATAATGAGTACCTATACCTACATCATTTTTTGAATATGATCTTATAATATATATTTATGTATTAGTTTATTCTAAATAAACCATGTGAAAAAATCTTCTCCTTTGAAAGTAGATAACTAGGAAATCTGTCTTTTGTGTCAGTTGAACTATTATAGATTACTGTTAGCCATGATGAAAACCAGTCTTTTACATGTAACTCAAAATCGTGATCTGATGAATTGAATTTGTTTCTAGACAAATCTATAATATAAATAAACAAACAAAAATAATTATTTATGGTATGCAATTTTTAACTCAACAATATTTAAGCTACCTTTCATGATGCTCATAAACATAGGGTTAGGATAAGGACATAACCTGTCTATGGACCTTTTGAAGATAGCAAGTTACTGAAAAGTCTTTGTAACACACGTTTAATGAAATTCTTGATATCAGTGCCTCCGTTTCTTGTTATAAAAATTTGTCTGCAAAATTGAAGTAAGTCATTAATAGGACTATAAAATGGAATATGCATAAGTGATTTCTATGTACCTAACAGATAATATATACATACGAAAAATTGTCTTAACATTTTATATTCTTACCTCATTGAGTTTAAAATCTGGAATTTGAGTATTATCATGGTATAAGCCTAGGACTATGCATTCAGGTATATATATATATATACATTTGTTTAAACTAATTGTTCATTTATAATATTGAATACATATTGTATGAGCAGCATCTGAAGTAGAAAAATACTTAGTTTTTTATTTATTAATTTAATTATAACAGTTTTTAGTTACCAGCAAAGCATACTTTGATATAATTTGTAAGTAAATTAAATGAGTGGATCAATGAATTGCAGTGATTAAATTTTTTTCCACTATAACCTTTTCAATGTCTTTCATTTACATAAAAAAAAAACTCAAAGTTAATACATAATACTTACCACGATTAACAGCAAAATTATTAGAAACATTATTGAGTATATAATAATCATATAGCAAATCTCACTTGACATATAAGTGCTACTGAACATTTGTACATTGGGTTCCTGTGAAAAGTTTGAACTGTTATCAATATTGTACAACATTTCTTGATTGCTACATGATGAGGTAGTAGCTACAATTTGTGTTTAACGTGATTTTTCCAATATTGTTTCAGAAAGTTTTCTCGTAATTTGTAACTAAAAACAACAAAATAATTGGTTAAAGTAAAAACAATATCACACACTTCCATAGCATCCCGAACTATACCCATAACTTTTCGATGAAATTTTAAATACTACACTTGTGTCTAGTACAGTGTATTCAGCAACATTTCTTATGAAAAAATAAAGGTTTATTAAATCCATGTTGTAACAAACGGCGATGCTTACGAAGACGACTGATTTGAAGACGATCGGTTTGTGAACGCTATTACCAGGATAGGTTGTGAGCCGCACATCCGCGGGTTTTAAAAGAATAATTAAAACGAACGTAGCAGTAGGGGCGAATAAGAAAGGTTGAGAAGGCAAAAAATCGAGAAAAGAAAGTTAAACCGCTTACAATTTTTCGGATAAACAACAACGATAATGATAAAGATAAAAATGCGAGATAATGCAGCGACGCGCGACGGTTCTGCCGCACAATAGAACAATATAGAAGCGACACGCGATCAGCTGGTTGGGGTCTTGTTTACCTATGGGCTATGATCTGATGTCTGAACCTCCGAAAAACAAGGAAACGTTTACCAATATGATGTTAGACCCAAAGTGGTATACTGGTATTATGTAAACGTTCACTTCCACGTAGGCTGGGTACGCTGCGCGGGGTCGGCTTGTTTACCATTCAGTATTCATTATTCAGATTTCGTTTACTTTATCTCTAGATACCATTTTCAGGGCCCCAATCGCCCGTCCCGACCAATTCACGGAGTGTCGTACGCCTGGCCGCACCGAGGAAGTATGCGATTGTTCGGACTTCGGAATAAGGAACCTATATAGGCCCTACTATAGTACTAATACCTATATTACTCTATGTCCTGGTTTTACTGAGTTATGTCAGCGCTCCGATTCCTTATCATATTGATTCGGAAAGTTTTTTATTGTGTGGTCGTTAATAGTCGTATTACGATGGGTGGGTTGCAGTGGCGGTTTTGATGAAACATCAAGGGGGGGGCTATTTTCAATTTTTCGGGTCTCCCCTCTCATAATTACATACATCAAATAAAGAACACTTTTTGTTTATGGTCCTATAATAAATTACATATAACTTTTATTTTTTATTTCATAATTTAAATAGTTTAGTTTTATTGGAATACTTATAAAGTATCAGCCTCTGATTTATACTTACCTTTAACCGTATACATGTTATATAAAATATAGTAAAAAGTCTGTAGATTTGACTATAATCTAAAAAAATAAAATAAATATATAACTGAAGTAATAAATTTAAAGCAATTCAAGCATTTAGTACAATTTCAATTAAAAAAAAGGACATGCAAGTGTCTAGGGAGTTGTATAAAAAATTATATTATAAAGCAGTAAAGCACCGTGTAAAATATTTAGATAAACAGCTTAAAACAATTTAACATGTACTTCAAACAAGTCAATTAATCAGCTTATAAATGTTAATTAATTCCATTAAAAACAGTAAACATAGTAATAATAATAATTAAGCAAAAATTAAAATTAAATTATTTAAATTAAAGAAAATTAAATAACAAAATCAATGTTTCTTTTTTTGCTATTTGCAAAGCGTTCTATTATTTTATCTTCTGAAATATCAAACTCTCGATGAATATGCAATAATGCTAAGCCACAAAGTCTATCTTGAGACATCTTTGTCCTTAACCAAGTCTTAAGCCTGAAGCATTTAAGCGTAAAAGTACATTTTAATATATACTTACTTATCTTGGAATTTAAAATCAATCATAAAATAATACCTCCTTAATGTAGAGAAACTGCGTTCAGCTGATGCCACGCTTATTGGTAAAGTAGCAATTAAAGTCAAAATTTGCTTAATATTTGGAAAAAGTACATATGGACAATTGACAATAGAGTCAATAGCATTATTAGGTACATTTATTTTTGATTCATTATTTACATCGCCTAAAACAAAGTTACAATTGGTTATTGTTAGTAGTTAATTGATAGCATAACATAAATATTCTAATGATTAATGATTAAGTTAGGTATCTACTTTCAAAAACCCATTTGGACTTCCATAACTCTAACTCAGCTCTAAGAACTTCTTTTTGTATGTTCAAGAATCCAAATTTTTCTAATATATCTTCAGTTAATGATTCTATTTTGGTTGGAGTAAAATCTTTTAAATAACATGGAACAATTCCCATTAAAGTCAAAAATATTTTATTTTTATTATTCTTAAACCGTTCTTTTATATCTTCAATGATATTATCAAGTAATGGAATGTACAAGGACCTCATATAATATTCTTCTGGTGAGTTACTAGGGGGATTTGGCCTTTGAGTTTGTCGTTTAGATATTCGTGGATGTTTTGTAACAACATCATGTTTTTTCATTAGTTCTGAAGCTTCCTTATAGATTTTATTAAAATACTGACTACAATTTGTGCGTTTATCGGTTAAGTTATCCAAAACCAGTTGAATACTATCTGTTGCACTAATAAAATCCCTTTCTTTCCCCTGAAGACATTTGCTAATAGGTAATGTAATACTCAGTATATTTGTTAGAGTAAACAGAGTTAAAATAAATTCACAATTCTCTAAAGCACTTATCAACATTTTGGCTTTGGTTGCAGATTCAGATTCTGACCATTCAGATACTGTACTTAATGCAACAAGTATGTCTGAAAATGAGGAAGTAAACAATAAAATACTGTCATGTCTATCAATCCAGCGCGTTTCACATACAGTTTTTAAAGAATGGTTTTTCAAAATACTTTTTAGTACGAAATTCCTTTTTGAAGAAGAATTAAAAAAAGCAACTACTTCTTTGATAATACCTACAGATATACAAGATATACTTACACATATACAATTGACACAAAAAATCCAAGGGGGGGGTGAGCGCCCCCTTCGCCCCCCTAAAAAACGCCACTGGTGGGTTGATCGTTCACTTGGCACTCGAGATCATTATTATAAAGAAAATATACATAAATAACACAGAAGCGGACTATGCAATACAACACAACACAGCCATACCAATATGAATCAAAATGATAAGGAATCATAACATGATTACATAATAAATAAATAAATACATAATTCAGTACCACCAGAGCCTGCTGCAGCCGGTTCATTATCCCGACCAATCGCATACTTCCTCGGTGCGGCAGAACCGTCGCCGCATTATCTCGCATTTTTATCGTTGTTGTTTATCCGAAAAATTGTAAGCGGCTTACAATTCTTTTCTTGATTTTTGGCCTTCTCAACCTTTCTTATTCGCCCCTACTGCTACGTTCGTTTTAATAAATTATTCTTTTAAAACCCGCGGATGTGCGGCTCACAACCTATCCTGGAAATAGCGTTCACAAACTGCTCGTCTACAAATCAGTCGGTCTTCGCCGATTGTTACAACATGGATTTAATAAACCTTTATTTTTTCAAAAGAAATGTTGCTACATACACAGTACTAGACACTAGTATAGTATGTAAAATGTCATCGATAAGTTATGGGTATAGTTCGGGATGCTATGGAAGTGTGTGATATTGATTTTACTCTAACCAATTATAATGTTGTTTTTAGTCACAAATTACGAGAAAACTTTCTAAAGAAATATAGGAAAAATCACGTTAACACAAATTGTAGCTACTGCATCGTCATGTAGCAATCAAGAAATGTTGTACAATATTGATAACAGTTCGAACATTTCACAGGAACCCAATGTACAAACGTCCAGTAGCACTTATACGTCAAGTGGGATTTGTTATTAAAAAATTCTTTATAATAAGTAAAAATATTATAATTATTAATTTTGCAACAAAAAATTGTATACATGTTTGATGTACCTATTTAAAAATTTTCCAGCTGAAATGAACACGATAGATGAGCATTTAAAAGTTTATGAATCTGCATCTCCTATGTGTTCCTGGAGCACAAACATAATACAGAATTCAAAGTTTCATCACCCCGTCCAATATTATGTATAAGTTTCAGCTACACTTAATAATGGTTCTAATAATTTTGCTGTTAATCGTGGTGAGTCTTATGTATTAACTTTGAGTTTTTTTTTATGTAAATGTTAGACATTGAAAGGTTATAGTTGAAAAAAACTTAATCACTGCAATTCATTGATCCACTCATTTAATTTACTTAGAAATTACATCAAAGTATGCTTTGCTGATAACTAAAAACTGTTATATTTAAATTAAAAAATATGCATGTATCTAATCTTTTATTTTTATTATTGTATTTAGTAGCTATGTAATAAATATTAAAAACTAATATTTTTCTACTTCAGATGCTGCTCAGAAAAAATGTATTCAATAATATATATGAACAATTTGTTGAAACAAATATACATATACCCGAATGAATAGTCCAAGGCTTATACTAAGATTATACTCGTATTCCAGACTTTAAACTCAAGGAGATAAGATAATACAAATTTAAAACAATTTTTCGTATGTATATATTATCTGTTAGGTACATAGAAATCACTTTTGCATATTCCATTTTATAGTCCTATTAATGACATACTTCAATTTTGCAGACAAATTTTTATAACAAGAAACGGAGGCACTGATATCAAGAATTTCATTAAACGTGTGTTACAAAGACTTTTCAGTAACTTGCTATCTTCAAAAGGTCCATAGACAGGTTATGTCCTTATCCTAACCCTATGTTTATGAGCATCATGAAAGGTAGCTTAAATATTGTTGAGTTAAAAATTGCATACCATAAATAATTATTTTTGTTTGTTTATTTATATTATAGATTTGTCTAGAAACAAATTCAATTCATCAGATCACGATTTTGAGTTACATGTAAAAGACTGGTTTTCATCATGGCTAACAGTAATCTATAATAGTTCAACTGACACAAAAGACAGATTTCCTAGTTATCTACTTTCAAAGGAGAAGATTTTTTCACATGGTTTATTTAGAATAAACTAATACATAAATATATATTATAAGATCATATTCAAAAAATGATGTAGGTATAGGTACTCATTATAATAATAATTATAACAATAATAGTTTATTACAACAACAACAAGTTAACATAATTTTAAAATACGAGTATAAAATATGAAATGTTGCAACTCGTTCTATAAGTTAAAATCTTCAATACGAATTAATTGACTCTAATTCAAATTATAATAAAATATATTACAAAATGTAAACAATATCATAATAAAGCTAACACATTCTTAAATTAAAATTTGGAAGATTATATAAAACAAAGAGATATAACACTAAATACATGATTTGTATACGAAATGAAATGAATTAAAGTTAATACATCAATGTGACATTTATTAGGTACTAGGTATTTTCCTATACTTTATATTATGTGTTATTCATTTCGTATGTAAATGCTATATTATTAATCATATAATAACTGTATAAAAAATAAGTTATTTGCTATAATTATAATTATTTCATAATAATATGTTAATGTTTTATTCAATAACCTAAATTTGAGATAGAAATTCATTTTCATATCTTCTTATTTATTTATAAAATAAAATAAAAGTTGTTATTTAGTACTAGATAAATTGTTATACATTATATTATGAGTAATTCATTTTGTATGTAAATACCTTATTATTAACCATTTAATAACTTTAGAAGACAAAAGGTATTTACTTAAATTATTATTATTTCATGACGATGCTTGTTGAATAGTCATCCGTTAGAGCACTAGTAGATTTCTGTTCCCCGGAGGTATACACTAAATATTGTAATTATCATATGGATATGGATATGGATACTGACTAAGCGAAATCCATTATTAATTTATGTAGATTATAGTATGTGGGGGTCATTTTGAATGTAAATTCCATAAGACCATGTACCTAGCTACTTATGTTAGGTATACATTTTAATAATTAAATTGCAAATTTTTATTTTTATCTATGTTTGATGTAAAGTCAGTTGTCTCAATATAATTATACATAGAAATTATGCTGTATACAATATTATTATTATTATTATTATTATTATTATTATTATGATGTAGATACTTATGCTTTATCCAATAGTAATAACTTTTAATAGCAAATTTTTTTTTGTACCAACATATGTTTTTATGAGAGAAAAGTTGTTCATTAAGTACTAGGTATATAACTATACATTATATTATGTGATATTCATTTTGTATGTAAATGCTATATTATTAATCATTTAATTACTGTATAAGAAATAAGTTATTTGCTATAATAATTACTATTTCATTATAATGTGTTAACGTTTTATTCAATAACCAAACTTTAAGATAGAAATTCAATGTCATATTTACTTGTTTATTAAACAAAAGGAAAGTTGTTATTTAGTAGTATTTAAATTTTTATACATTATATTGTGTGTTATTTATTTTGTATGTAAATTATGTATCATTATACATTTAATAACTACTGAAGACATAAATTATTTACTTATATTATTATTATTTCGTGATGATGTACATTGAATACTAATCCGTTAGAGCGCGCCACTTGTAGCATCATCGTATATTTGAATTCTGTTCCCCAGAAGTATACATTGTAATTTTCATATGGATACGGACTAAGCGAAATCTATTATTAATTTATGTAGATTATAGTATGTGGGGGACATTTTGTATGTAAATTCCATAAGACCATGTACCTAGCTACTTATGAGATAGAAATCCAATGTCATACATACTTACTTGTTTATTAAACAAAAGAAAAGTTGTTATTAAGTACTAGGTACATTATTGTACATTATATTATGTGTTATTCATATTGTATGTAAATACCTTATTATTAATCATTTAATAACTTTAGAAGACATAAGGTATGTACTTATATTATTATCATTATTTCATGACGATGCATATTGAATATGCATCCGTTAGAGCACTAGTAACAACCTCGTATATTTGATTTCTGTTACCCGGAGGTATTCATATACTATATATTGTAATTATCATATGGATACTGACTAAGCGAAATCCATTATTAATTTATGTACATTATATTATGTGGAGGTCATTTTGTATGTAAATTCCATATGACCATATACCTAGCTACTTATGTTAGGTACAAATTTAACAATTAAATTGCAAATTTTATGTTTTGTTTCTATTTTTGATGTATATGCAGTTGTCTCATTAGTAATTTACATATAAATTATATTGTATATAATGTTATTATGTGTATACTCTTAACAGTTATAACTACAGCGAGTTTCCGATGGCAGTAGCATTAATTTGAAACTCGTATGGTGGCGGGTTAAGGCCCCTGCAAACTCAATTCATTTTTCATCAAATCGACCTTAGCGACTGACAAAAATTTAAGTACTTCTAGTTTTTCCATTTAATAAATGTAAATATGTTTTAATTGGTCAACAAGTCTACTTTGCATCGGTCTGACGATATTTTTGATATTTTTGATATTTTTGAAGATATTCAATACTAAAAATGTATAAATTTATAAAATGTAAAATATTTATTCCCGTCAAGAATTTTTCTAAAATTGAAAAAGTGCTCCGACTGATGCAAAGTAAACTTGTTTACCAACACCAACATCTTTACATTTTTAAATCGAGCCACTAGAAGTATTTTAATTTTTGTCAGTGCGACGGCTATTTCAAGTCCATAAATTGGTTTTGAATATTTTGATCTAGACATTGAATGACTTGTGCGTGTGTGTGTGTGCGACCATAAATCAGAGGAACGAAATAATTGCCTAAACACAACTCCTAAAAAATGACACATTTGCAGGTGCCTTAAGCCATAAGGTCTTAATTATTGTTATCTGCACAATTAATGACAACACAAGATAGTACTAAAAACCTTAAGATGACTGAAGTCGGTCGTGTGTTAAGGAAATTAATATAGACAATATAACACGATGAAATTAGAGTGACTTGTAAGTGTGTGCTATGTAAACGAATTTAAGTGTGTATGAGTATAATCGCTGTAATCGTTTTCGGACAATATTTCCTAGAAACCATCCTTCGTCGCCACTAAACTTCGTGAACAATGAACAAATTATGAGGGTTATAAATATAGGGTTTTAAAATTTCATGAAATTTATTTCCTTGAAATATTTCATTTCAGTGAAAATAAAAATAAAAATTATTGATTGAAATAATTGAAAATAATGGGGTTTAGATTTTGATATTTATTTTTAAACCTTTTTTTAAATACACCAGGAGAATTTGACAAAATAAGAAACAAGTAATAGCCTGTCCATAAAAGAAATTAATGTTGGGAAATGAACGTCTATATTTATTTAATAATCATATTATATTCGTACATTGTACCACGTAAACGCGATACTCTCCCAGTCCCTAACTACGTTCATATGATTAAAATTTATAATATTATATAAACAAAGTATATTTTGTAATATTTGGTATATTTACATTTTTTTCATAAAATATTGTCAGGACTATTTTTCAGCACTATAAATAAAATTTACAAGCATGAAATAATTAATCAACAATATTTATATTTTACTATTATATTATACTATTATACTATTAATATTATATTACTTATATTTTATTATTATGGGCTTCAAAATCATTTCCAAGTCGGCTATCTAGTATTTTTATATATCTGTGTAGTTCGCTTACCATGGTTGATATTAATTATAAGTGATAAGTTATTCATCATCAATATTATCTGTGTATAATCAATATATTATTTTATTTATAATCATCTATAATCATTAATCGAACACACACGTTTTAAAGAAGAAAAAATATTTTTCAATATTTCATTGAAATATTTCAAGGAGAGTGAAATTTTCAATTTTGAAATATTTCAAATTCAGAACCCTAGTTATAAATATTGTTGTAAATAGTAGATTATTTTACCATTTTGGTATTTTTTTTATAATAGTATACCTTTGTAATGATACGCTTATATCATAAATGCATTTATTTCATGAAGAGTTAAATATAAAAAATTAGTAACGGTCGAGTTGTCGCGTTCGGATAACGGTATACTTCAATAAAAACCCTTTTTTTTATGATTATTGATTATATATTACGATTTATGATTATACAAATTTCAAAATTAATTGAACTTGTATTGTTTAATCAAATTTACTTTATCTTCCAAAATGGTAAACACAAATACTATCTACCATCGACGCAGTGATAACTTACTATAAAATATATATACCTATTTGTAGATTTATATCAGCAATAATATTCGTAACACCAGCATAATATGCAGTTTCATATATTTAAAATCCAATCCATAAATATTTGTCTAAATTTCAAAATATTAACTTTGATGGCTGTATAAATACCTTTTAAGTTTTAGAACATGCTTATCCAATAAATCTAATGAGAGTGTTTTGTTATGTATATTTTTTACGTGCCCAACTTACAACTGAATGAATTATCAACATTTTATTTTATGGATAAGATATTGAAACTAATGTTCAAAAAGTTTAACATTTAATTTTCTCTTATTTTTCATAATATTCTACTGCTGACCTATTTTAAAAATATTAAAAATGTACTATTTGAAATATTAAGGGGATTCCTGACTACCATTTTTGAAGCAAAATGTTTAGATTAATTTTTAGACCTTCAGTCTATTTAGAATCCTTCGAATTACAACATAAATTAAACTATTTCTTTCCATTGAAATTTTAAAAAATGTAAATAATATTCTAAATTTTAAGTGGGATCGTTTCATTTTAAGAATAAAAAATTTACAATGTGACTCAGAGTATCCAAAGTTTGTTTAACTGAACTCACCTAAATGTAATATTGTTTTAAATTATTATTGGTATATAACTCAAGTCTGTTTGTTGGAACCTGTTTAGGTTTGATTTATAAGATTTCGATTTTAGGCATTTTAATACACATAACTCTAAACTCGCTTGCTGTCAAAAGATTGAAAATAGACCATTATAAATTAAAATAGGTATGTTTTAAACATTTTATGTTTTGAGTAAAACTCAGGCTGGCACGTTTGTAGTTAACACTTGTAGTTTTATCAACCAAAATGAATTAACACCAAGGTTATTTGTATTTATATTAAACATTTTTAATTTGTCTTTTAATTAATTACAATTAATTTTAAATAATACTTTATTTATTTATGTTGTTGACGTCATGCAACTAGGGAAACCTTCTAATAAAAACTGATATTCGTGAAAAATTAGCCAAGATGTCCAAAGTTTTAACTGATGTTGTATTTGTCTTTGGTTTCCAAACATGATTTGAAGGTGGGTAATCGACAGGTTTTGCTCTTATCTATAGCACATTAGACCATGCAAAGAACTTTGAACCAAAATACAAACTGCAAAATGTAATAACTTTTTTTTAATAATATATTTTTATAGCTGTTTTTTAAATATTTACTAATCAAATTGCTTATTTAGCATGGACTTAAAAAGAAAAACACAGATAAGAAAACAATGAGAGGAAAGGAAGAATAGGGTGAAGAAGGTGTTAGGTACTAAAAAAACAAAAGTTGGTGCCACCTCTGGAAAGAAGGTACCTACTGTAATAAGTAATTTTGCCATGTTTCAATTATTACATTTTTTTTTCAGTAAAATGATCGTTAAATGTGTATGAATGTACTTTGTGGGGCAATCAATATGCTTGTGGATATGAATAAAACCGTCCTTTAACAAAATTGTTTTACTTATTCCATAATTCTGTGTTAATTAATAAAATAATATTAATTAATATTATCTACCTTTATGTTTTGAAACATTTTTATTGAAATCATATTTTGTGCCAATGTTTCCTTTCTTTATTTATGGTCTATAACCTAAGGCTTATTTTTATAAAACTTTTTATGAATACATTTAAAGTATCTTTGTATATAAAGAAAATAAGATGAATACACTTGTGATTGATCGGTGAAGTATTGGTTCCTATTAATAATTTCTATACAGATTACTTTATGCTATAAATTATATGTGTCAATAATAATTATTGACACATATAATTAGTGATGGGCAACACCGACTAATGACTAACGACTTGGTCCTGTAGTAAGCAATAAATAAATAAGTCGGCTATCGGAATAATAAACCAACTAACGAAAGAATAATTACTAATATAAAATATATCATTATCTATCTTATAAAAGTAAATAATTACTAAATGACTATATTGATGATTATATTATAGCTGATACTATAACTGATATTAAAACAACTCATGAAAAACTATGTAATACATTTTCAAGCTTCTCGACCCAGTGCAAAAATTTTTGATCGGCGTATTAAGAAAAAAAAATAACAAAAATGGAGAATTTTCCATGAAAACTTTGAACTTAACACGTGTATAAAAACGACTACCTATATTTTTTTATTTTTATATTTTTCAGATTTTTTTGTTAAATTATCAATTACGTCCAAAAGAACCTTGTTTTTAATTTTCAATCCTTGGCTTTAAAAATTGAACTTTTATAAATTGTTAAGTACAAAATAATTTGCACATTTTCGAGAATTCGATGAATTTCGAGGAATTTTGAACTTTAAATGGTTCTGAAAAAAAGTCGTGCAGTATTTTTATACTGCTTTTAGAACAAGTTTCGAGGAACTTTGTATTAAATTTTCAAGTGTTTTGACCGCACGAAAAATTTTTTATCGACATTTAAAAAAAATTACCAAAAACTTCTTAGGCCTTTAAATAGCTCAAAAAGTAACAAAATATTTTGAACATTTTGTAGGGATTAAAATTATAAATATAATAAAAATTAGGTGCAAATTTCAAGTATTTACGTTTATTATTTTTTAGTTACCCCAAAAAACAAAATCGATTTTTGCGAAATTTTGCTGTGCGTAAAAATTTCCGTTTTTTCCTAAAGTTATTAGTCATTAGTCGTTTTTCGATAGTGTTAGTTATTAAGCTGTTTGTTGTTAGTTGGTCATGGAAATTGTAACCAACTATTAGTCGGTTTTTTGGAGTAAAATATAACTATTAGTCGGTTATTCAAATCATTCGGTAATGCCCATCACTGAGACATCCTAACATCGACATTGTTGTCATATATGAATCACACAAGCACTAAATATTGTATTTCGTGCATAAATAAATTATTCATGTCTTCGATTGGTTAGTACTAAGTATAAGCTTAATATGAATTGGTTAGATTGACTGGTTAGACCACGGTGGATACATGGTTATTGGTTACATACCTATGTCTACGAAATACTTATATTACAAATAGTTAAATACTAACTAGAAATGTGGTCTAAATAGTAGGTTACCGTCTGCAATTGCTTATTTTATGGAACCTTATCATGAATTCTTGAAATTATTTTAAAATATTATAAAATAAATACAATTTCAAATAATAAAATTCAAAAATATAGGTATCGGGAATACACAGCAACTGAAAAACGAAAAAAAATAGGTAGGATTCTGGTATAAAAGTAGTATAAATACTAATAAATATTTGGATTACTAAAAAAATACTTTAGTAAAAGTATTCGAATACTATAGGTATATGAACTATGAACAATAGACTGTCTACTAGTTTATGTGTCGAATTACTAAATAGGTGCAACGAAAAAATTAACTCTTTGGAATATGAAATAATCACAAATGCAGTTATACCTATTTATCAATATATTATTGGCATTGAAAAGACCGAAAATCATTTAATACAAAACAGTCATTCTTTCGCTTATTCGGTTTTACACGCATTTTTCTCGCCTATACAACACATCGACAGAGTAATTCCCACAGAGTCGAATTCAACTTTAATCAAAGTCGTTAATTATGCTAATAATTGTTTTCTGTTAGCCAACAATTTCAGTCACACGAAAATACTATTACATATTTTAAATTTAAATGGGCTTATATAAATTGTAACTCCTACATGCGAACCTTTGGCTGTCAAAAAAAAAAAAATGTTGTATTCAGGTCGAAAGTTTAAGGGGAGCATTAAAACTTAATTAAGCGAAAATCAATGGTAAGTGACCATCTTAGCTGCTTTAAAAATGGTCGTATTATAATACAGGTGATATATTTGTATGACCTGTGATGTTCAAATCCAATATAATTTAAGGTACATCGCGGTTATTCACGTTATAATTCTGTTACAATATCGATGTAATGTGGTATAATGAAAAAAAAAAAAAAAATTAAAATACCTTATTAAAACATGCAATGCCACAAAAGTCAATTGCACACAAGCTAGCATTGCTGTGTTGGAAATCTGGATGGTATGTAAAATGCGGGAAATTCAACTCATACGATCGAAAATGATTCAAAATGTAATTAAGTATAGGTAACGCCGAAAAAATATTATTAATGTTCACCGCGAAATTGTTTGATTTCACCTCAGTCGTTCCCGTTTCGCTCTCTGGTGGTGTACATTTCCACAGTACCGACGAAGTTGCCGAAATATAGATTGAGTTGTTAGTTCGATTTTGGCGATTTTGGCGATTTTATTAATTTGTTATAATATATTATTATTAGTTATTAAAATAATAGAAGTAACCATGGTATGTGCATCGAGTGTTTTGTTAACGATGTAGTTTATCATTACACAATTACTATAGGTACCTACACTATTATTACTCTCGTAAAGATATTATAAAAAATGTTCGAGTCAAAAAAAAAAATGAAATATTATTTATAATTATTTTATTCGTGTTCGGTAGATATAGGATATAAAGACTGTATTATTATTAAAAACAAAAAAAGTATATAATAATTTAAACGTACAGTTGTTGCAAAAAGACATAATATTATTAGTTTTGAAAAGACACGTCGTCTGCAAGAGCCCCGAAAAATGCATGTCCGTGAACGCCACTGGTCGCAGGGTTTTTTTTTTTTGAGTACAAATCTTAAAAAATGTATTATAGTCGATTATAATAATCGGGCACACACGCTCAATTGAAATGCGACAATGTACATTGTCGTCGTCGTCATAACGATCGAGTTCTTAACGGGGTCGCGATTCCCGCAATGTCTGCATCGTGAAATATTGTGCCAATTAATTCGCCGTCTAGAGGTCCCCGTATTGTGTACCTATATAGGTAGGTACAACCCACATTGATTAATATTTAATTATTATCAAACCGCAAACGCGTCTGCCGATACTATTGAGCGTGTTCGGTTTGTCGCTCATTAATATTATAATTGGTACCTACGACAATAAAATAAACAACAACCATAATAATTAGGGCTGTGAATTTAATGCATTATAAAACCTTTAAAAATGTATTAAAAATGTCAAAAAGATGCAATAAAATATGCACTTAAAATGCAAAAAAAAGGAATATAAAATGCCAAAAATTATAGTATAAAATGTATTAAAAATGGTTTTTAATTTAATTTTTATATTAATATTAATATTGGATACAAGATATTAAACATTAGTACAATAAAGTGTTTAAAAAGTATTTAAAAAAAAAATAATAAATAATAAAAATGTTGATTGAATTTGATTTGACGATATTATGCGCAATAACTTATCTAAGTTATCTAGTTGTCTAGAAATTGCCTTATTTTATCGAATCGTTAACCTAACCCGGTATATAGCGTGTGACTTGTATAAAATATTATTTAATAAAATATAAATTTGACATAATATATACAGCCCGTGTAAAATAAAAATAAAATGTTTTCAAACAAGTCAATTGACGGAATTTGATAAAAAATACTAGAAAATGATCTAAAAACCAAAATATGACCTAAAAATGCGAAAAAATGACCTAAAAAATTAAAAACGTCAAAAAATGCAAAAATATGCAAAATAAAAGTTTCATAGATGGATTCGTTATTACATAATTCAAATTATGTACTCACAAAGCTATGTTTTACAATCACCAAAAAAAATGCACTTTCCTATGAATTTGCAGCCCTAATAATAATGTTCACGAGTCTAGGGTTCGGGACTTTTTGCATTTTCATATTTTCTATGCTCTGACTGATGCGTTGGATAATATATCGATTTGACTGTGATGTGTGTTTTTGTTTTCAAATTATTGTTATTTGTCAGTCCGTTCCACTTTTAAAGAAGTGAAAATGTTTGATCTGATTCCGGTTTCGATATCGTCCGATCATGGTTCTTATTGGTTCTTTGAGATGTCAACGAGGTCGTCCCACTAGTTTTCTCAATCGTCTAGGAAATCAAAATCAAAATCAATAAAAAGCGATAATTTCTATGTGAAGTTAATTCGAAATTAAATAACACGGAATGCTTGACATAATTATCACAAAACTTATATTTTATCCTTCTACGAATGTTTTGAATATTTTTGACGTATTTATAGAAATTTGGGGTTCTTAATATTTTTTAGTTTTTGATCTAAGAATTATTGTAAACAAAACATTTCCACTGGGTCAAAACCTTTGAAAATTGAGTTGCGTTCCACATAAATTGTGACTATAGCTTGAGACTTTTGCAGTAGGATTATTATATTATTATTATATTTTATGCACACAATGACATTTTCTAGTTGAATGTTTTCGGAAAAATCAATTCAATCAACCGTATTAAAGACTGTATGACTGCTGTATGATACACAGAGATGTCCCTATAGCAGGGTTGGAGGGAGAGTCACATCCCCTATGAGCAGGGTTTGGGAGTTATAGCACTTAAAAGCACAATAATAAGCGCTAAAATATGCACTTAAAAACCCTAAAATATGCATAAAAAATGTAGAAATATGCATTTAATATATTTATTATTTTATTAATAATTATTAATTACAATTAATGTATTTCATATAAAAAATTTAAAAAAAAATCAACCGATTGTTGACTTGTTTCTTGAATTTCCGAGTTTTTTTAACTTAATTCATCAACTATATATTATAATGATGGGAAAAATTAAAAACTAAATTTTTCATTTAAATCATTAATTAAATAATTTTACATTTACAGGGAATACCTTTAGTTTCAAAGAACCTTTAATAAGCGCAATATATTAAAATTATCGTATCGTTCGTATCGCGACATATTATACATATATGTGACGACACCGGATACGGGCAATCAGGTCATCATTATATTTCCAAACCACGAAAATTATAAGGAGTTGTGTTGTATATAGCAAATAGGTAATAAGACTGCGATTAAGCTGCACTACTATTTTCTTTTTTAGATCGGGTGAAATTTGTGAAGTTAAAATTTCAAAAAATGTTTCCAAAATATGCAAATTAAGCACAATAACGTAAAAATAAGCAGTTTCCGACAAAATGTATGAATTATGCAAAAATATGCACATTCAAATTTTCAGATTTGGTATCACGGCATTGAGAAATGAATTTATTTCGCACTCTGCTACATTTTACAATAAATATAAAAAGTATGCAAATGCTATGAGTCCCGAACCTTGCTTATGAGTTATGAGTAAGTCAGTCGGTAAATTTGGCATAGAGAAATTTGGCAGCTTAACAATTTAATAGCTATACGTATTGAAATATTATTATTTAGAAGACAAAAAAAAAAACAATCATTTTATTTCAACTATACATTTTTTTTACATCCTTATAGGTATACCATAAACTCAAAATATATTTAACTGTTTGATACAAAATATACACTCGCTACTGATTACGTGATAAAAAAAAAATCTGCGGGCTGCTGTCATCGTGCAGGTTTCAGACGTCGGTCATCGCTGTAGAGTATATTCCTTTAATATATGGTAGGTAGTGTTTAAAAGTGTCATGAAATATACAATCTTGTAATGTTTCGTGGTACAGGTATATTTTAAATTTCAATGCCATGAAAATATTTCAATATTTTAATAACATTTGTTTTAATTTAATTTTACATTCATTTCACATTAATTGTCGTTAGGTGTTGTTTTATTTCGCGTAATAATTAATAAAGGTACTTTCCATTCAATTCTCGAAACACTGTGCATTTTTACAATCATGTTTGCCCGTGTGGCTCAAATTCTATACTCGATAAACGTTCGAAAACAAATGAACATTGAACGATGATATTTTAATAAAATATATTAAATTTGTATACACCATACACTATAGTCACTAATTATACACCATAAAATAAATGATTGTATGATAAATTAAGATCATCCATTACCCATGTATAAAAACACCATGTTCAAAATTGTAATCAAGAAAAGAAAATATCGACCGTCGTCTATACAGTGTTACAAACTGACTTGTGGCTTGCTATAATAATTATATTAGCTTATACTAATAGTTACATAAATAGTATCATTATTGTATCGCCGTCGAAGATGAGTCGAATCCTGGAAAAAAAAAACAAAGTTTCGCTACAAAATAGACGACGACCAGACCGTAATATAATAGTGTTATCACTAATATGCCGACCACAACACTCGGTGCATTAACGTCTTCAACGTTTTACGTTTTGGTGAAATATTCCAGACATCAAACACCAACTGTATAGGTGGTGAATGTATGTTTAAAAATAACATTTTTTGGTATACAGTTACAAATTTATATACATATTCTTAGGTACCTACAAAAAAAGGGCGATACTCAGTACAACTAGTTGGAACTTTTGAAATTTAATACAAAGCTCCTGACATATTGTTACAATATCTGCAGTTGAAAGATATTGAAAATACATATGGACGTTTCTGTTTTATAATAATTCAAAGTTGAAATTCAAACAAAATTACATGTTAACACAAATAGTAATGGGATTAGTCGTTTTGTTGTAATTCGATTCGAAAACAACCCAATTTTACATAAGTACAGGGCGTGGCAGTCAAACCCGACGATTTTAATAAGAACTGGCGGGCAGGGCTAAAGTGGTAGAGATTTTGGGAATGTTCTTAGAGCGTTTAAATACCCGGACTTTAGTAATGATAGTTTCGTAGGCGCTCGACTTGCGTTTCGCCGACTATTTAGTTTATCTCCCCTCGATCCTGTGCCTTATCGTGGTACCATCGACCTGTGGGTAAAAAACTTTGAAACCACAGATAGCACGACTCAAAACAGAGGTGGTTGTAAAAAAATTAGACGGACTCAAGAAAATGTAGAGCGGGTGAAACAAGCAGTAGGGAGAAGTCCCCGAAAGTCAGCCAGGCGTCACAGCAAAGAACTTGGCCTAAGTGATCGGACTGCGAGGAGAATATTGAAAAAACGAGAGAATTTTGAAAAAATGAAGTTTTTAAATTTATAAAATAAAATTCCACTTGTGTAGTTTTTATTTGTTTGGCGAAAAGTTAATAAAAAAATTTTTTTCTATTTTTTTTTAAATCGTCGGATTTGACTGTCGCATCCTGTATAACATATAATATTTTTTTCAACATCACTGATAATTTAATAACAATATTACGAACAATGCGAATTTAACTTACCGGCTACCGCATTAATAATAAGTAATAACAATGTAAAATATCCTAGACTGACATTCCATCTCCGAATCGATTTTTTTTCTACATGTTACCGGCAATTTGGATAATCCGGTATTTTGCTAAATACCTACCTAGGCATTATATAAAATGCCAAAAATCACTCTGAAATATTCATAATACGAGCTTTGCTTAGGTAATATATGTATAATGCCCGATGTGGAGCACGAGATGTGATAAAATTAAATAAAACTGGGTATTTCTTATTACCGACGACTTAATTAATAGTTTATCGTAAATGCGAGTACCGTGTCCGTGTGCGCACGATTTGATGCAATACAGATTGAAATTCTGAAGTTCTGAAGCAGTTATACGCCGCCAGAAATCAGTTCACAGTATGTCGGAAAATGCTACTACAAATTTACGGGGTTCCAACAGACACAGAAGTGCCGTTACGAACAGTCGCAAAGGAACAGTCGGCAGGAAGTGGCCAATGATTTTCAAATTGTGTTTGTACGACCAAGTGTCAAAATAATAAGTGGATTTTCCTTAAAAATAATGATTTGTGCACTTCAAAATGCCATTTTTCTAGAACACGTAATAAATAGTTAGGACTTTAAGTAAAATGTACAAATAATAGTATTTAATATAACAATAATATTAATAATATAGCAAAACCTGTGTATAAAAAACATAATAATAGGTAATAATTAAATGTTGTAATATGAGTAATAATGTATAATAATTATAACTTATAAGAATCTACGAGAAATATATCTCGTAAATATAATATTATAACATAATATTATGATAAATTTTTTTTTACTTTGTCTAAAAAAAATTGGTGTTTTACATATAACGCATAGGTTATAATATATAAAATAATATTGAAAATCATATGTTTTATTTTCATTGTCTAAAATGGGTCGGCATAATACAGGAATAATTATCCATATTGCCAGTGACGTATACAATATTTTACCTATATCATTGAATTAAAGTTTAATAGCATCCATATTATCCATATTGATTTTATAATGATGTGTGTTTTTTTATTATTTTTTCAATTGTGTGTCTGTCATCAAGGTTTGGGGCAGTAAAAGATCTTCGATTTTCTTCAACAGCAACTTTTCTGGTGGGAATGTGAATCTTCTTGTTGGTGCATTCGGGAGGTGAAATTTTTAAATTCCCGATAGTTTTCAAAAGCGAAATATTAAAAACAAACAAGAAATTAAGGAAAAACAGGATTTTTTTACACAAAACCAGTTTTTGAAAAAATCGATTTTGGTTTTTAGAGTAACTCTAAAAAAAATTACCATAGATGCATGCAATTTTCACTAAATGTTTGTGTTGGTGTTTTTTTATATAATATAACATTTTCAAAATATTTTTTATCCGTGTTGATCTATTTATAAGCTTATCAAATTTTCGATGATTATTGGTTTTTTTTAAACTACTGTCGATAAAAAATTGTTTGATGTGTCAATAAAATTGAAAATGTAATACAAGGTTCCTTGTACGTTGTTTTCGGTGGAAACCATTGAATTCAAATTTAATAGCATCCATTGCAGCGACCATCTAGACACCTGCTAATGTACAACAGAGACACGTCATAGTCGTATCCGTCTTTTATTTTATTTTTGAATATTTTTTGTTAAAAAAATATCATGTAACTGCTGATGACCGCAGTAATAGCGTTGTGTATTGGCAATACGTATAAATATAATAAATAAAAGGAAATATTTAAAAAAGTTAAAAAAAATACAGTTCGATTAAAAACTGGTCTAGAGTTAAGACATTAACATTTTTGATTTTTTCAAAACGTTTAAGTATTTTTGCATACAATCCACGTATCCATATGTTTACTTTACACTAAATAAAACATAGTAGTGACATTCCTAAAAAAAAAAAAAACTAAAAATGGCAATAGAACGTTGGTGACCACACATTTATAACCATAATATTTTACGCATTCGTATTGCGAATTACGATATATCACGGTGATCCGTCTAATCCGCCACTGCAAATGATTTATCGCTATTATATCTTGAAACAACAAAACTCATATAAAAAATCATCGTTTTCACGCCAAGCTCGAATACCATCTCCACCGCTCCACTCGCTTTCGTGAAATCGTTATTTTCGCCGAACCTTTCGACAGCCGCACAGGGGCGGTTCCAGAGACTTGGTTGGGGGGGCCTAATAGTTGTAATTTTCACAAAANCAACAAATATAAAACAACAATTTTTACAACTTTTATTATTTATTTTTAGAATAATAACAATACAATTCTTATCAAGACAATATTCTTAGTATTTCTTCAAGTTATTTAGTTATCTCGTAGTCCACACAGATAGTAGATACATGTTACAACTCATACACCGACGTACCTCCAACAATTACATACTTTCACGCGGGTCTATAATATAGTCGATACTATAATATGTTTTTTTGTTAGTAATTTTTTGTTGGCAATATACAATTTTTTATAGAAATACGGGTTTTGGGCCTTGGGGGGGGGGCGTGGCCCCTAGGGCCCCCCTGCAACCGCCCCTGCAACCGCAGCCCGCAGTCCTTTGTACTTCTCAACATTCGGATATCCACCCCATTTATGCCTCGAGATTTCAATCTTGTACCGGAGAGGCGGATGATGGATAACGACACACGATGAAAACATTATGACCGTGGTCATCTGCTGGGTTCGGACTCGTATGTATTAAAAAAAAAAATCAAAATATGTAAATACTCATTGTGTGTACATATTATTATGTAATAAAAAAAAAAGAAAACGTGGAAGTTGTGGCGTGTAATTCAAATTATGTTTTCTTTAATTTTCTACGTCGGACACCACACACCACCTACCACTGCACGAACATCGCTATTGTTGTATTTATAACGCATATATATATATATATATATATATTTAGTACTTTTTGTCGAGCGCTTGTATCGGCAAACCTCTGCCGCGGCTGTTATCGGCGAGGAAGCCGTGGGCCGTGGCGATAACCGCTGCCCATCTACCGTACTGCGCACCGCCACACCGGGCATTGTTTAATTTTTTCCCCTTACTTTTTCCTTCGACTTGGACGGACGTCTCCAGCGGCCGAAAACCACCGTCCAACTGATCCCATTATTATTTATTATATTGCTTCACGGAGTGAGGTTGTCCAAGTCGTCTCCACGGCGGATTACCGTCGGTGGGCAGATGGAAGATCGGATGATGGGTGCGTTGTATTGTTTTTTTTTTGTAATCCGTGCTGATGTATGGATTTGGCTGGCATGTAAAACTTTTAAATGTGTTTGTGTACATAATATATAGATTATGCAATGTATACCAAGGCGTCTACGGGCCCCCTTGCGAGGTTTGTTGTTATTATTGTTATTATTATTATTATTATCGTTGGTATACTCAATGACTATTATTGTCAATGGGATTATTTTTTTCTCTTTTATGATATTTGTTTTTTTTTTAATTCTCAAACTGTCACAAAGTTCGGAAAGCTTCTTTAAAAAATCCATTAACTCGGGGTTCATCTTGTAAAAAAGGAACCTAATCTCGTCCATTGCTTAAATAATGGAATTAGTCTCTATTTCCTCTTTCTTAAATAAAGAACATTTTTCTTTCCTAAATAATTTTAGAACTGTATTAATATAATTTGTTGTTATAAATATTGATTAATTTTGTGGATGTTTTATTTTTTAAATGTTTCATTCTAAAGGTTTTTATACTTTTTTAGTGAGGATTGAATGTCCTAAGAATTTTAACTTCAAACGATCATAAAAAACTGATTTGACTTTCGGTGTTCTTTTTTTGTTACAGGTAGGAATACTTATGAGAAATCTTTCATATAACTTTTTTTGAATTTCTTACTCTAAAGTCTAAATAATTGGCAAATATTTTGTGATTTTCTGAGTTTTGTCTAAACTTCAACACATATAAAAATATTTTATATTTAATCTAAATTGTTTTTTAATTTCCTCTAACAACGACTTATAAGAAACTTCTTATTACAATTTTTTGTTTTTTGACTAACCATAAACTATTAAATCGACAATACTAAAATGAAAACTGCTAAAAATCTAAATTGTATTGTATGCTTATGGATAGGTAAAAATGTGTGAAAATATTTTAAAATTTGTACGGTGTAAAGAGTATATTAATATGGACAATTCGGTGAAAATGTTATGTATATACGGTTATTTTTTTTATAGTTACACCAATAATCAAAATCGATTTTGTCAAAGAGTGGCTTTGCTTAAAAATGTCCGTTTTTCTTCATTTTTTTTTCTGTTTTTCTTGACACTATTGTCAACTATTTGGAACTTTTGGAAAATCCATCAACTTTCACTGCCCCAATAAGTAATGACTGAAAAAAAATGTGGCTTACATAAATATATACAATTAATAACATGAATTCAACACGCTGACGCTATAGTTTTATAATTCTGATAATTTCATATTATTCACAAAATTATAGCTATAATGATAAAGAGTATTAAGTTCTCTACATAAACTTAGTTATTGACGTTTTTCTAAGAAAAACTAGCTAGTCAATCGAAAATATTACGATAGTATTTGTATTTATATACGAAAATGATAAAAGATGTTCAGCAAGAATAATGACAAATTGACAACAAAAACGTTTCAGGTCAGTCATCAGTTCTAGTAAAGTTACCATATTCTAACACATATCTAAAAGATGGATCAAGTAGTTTTTATTAGAATTTATCACAATCTGGAAATCGAATATTTGGTGTTATAACGCACCTGCTGGTGTCAAGTTTGTTTCCGGTCAGATAAATCCGTTTTTTTGCATTCTTCTGATATGTTTAATGTTTATACATTTTTTTCCACCAAACAAACTATAGAAACGTTTGAGTCATGACGAATTTTTTTTGTATTCTCTATAAAGAAGTTTCAATTCACTTGTGAGCACTCGCCACTAGTACTTTCTTTCTGTCTGTATATCAAGTATCAACATTTAGGGTAATAAAAAAGATTCAATTTTTGACTTCAGCATTTGTCTGATATAAAAGTGAATATAGTTGGTACTCATACGAGGCCAAAATTGAAAATTCCCAATAGTACTTAGAGTACTCGTAGGGGAAAACCAAAAAGAAAAATGATTTTTATACACAAATCCAATTTGGTGCAACTGGGAAACCAATAACCGTAGACACTTGTAATTTTAACCTCATATGAATCGTAATATTTTGAACTTTTTTGATCCATTTAAATCCATGATCGATGAGCCTATTTTTTATCAACTGTAATGTCCAATATTTGTAAATGGTAAGGGCACTGCGCTCTACCGGGAAACTTGATCAGTCGCTAGAAGGCCAGTGGTGAACGTAGGCCACCGACAGAGCGCACTGGTGTCCCGGGTAGGCACCTGCCTTAGCTGAAGGTAGTAATTCAGTGGCTGAATTTCATTAGTGATTACTAAGGCCGATGTGCTAGTATATATACTACCGAACTAGCGTTGTTCAGTGTCGGGCGCTCGCGGTAGTTGGCGTACAAACCGCCGTAAGGTAGAATCTGGATATTATCCAGAATAATGACGTGATTAAATTCTAATAACATTTCTTATGAAACTAAAAAATTGCTCCACTGTGCATCATGTGATGGTCGGTCACCGGCCGCGCACAAGAGTAGTTCAAACGTTCAACTCGCCTTGACACCAACATTTTGATGAATTTCGGAGCTTTTTTTTTCATTTATTAAATTTAAATACTAATTACCTTTCCAAGATGAACTGCGAGGTTTATTGATAAAAATATTAGAAATAATTGGAATTATGCAAAATAATATAGTTGTTTCATACTTATTGGTAATACTCCGGTGTGATCATGTATAATGCCGAAGCATTATAATATTTATATTATGCGTGTTGCTGGTATATAATATATAGTACTCTCGTTATTGATATTATGCGTCGCGTAAAGTCCGTTTAATCCTTGACGGTATTATTATTATTATTATTATTATTATTATTATTATAATTTCGGGTGCACTGCATTATATTGAAATACGCCAATATTTATTTACCATTATAATAAAGCGTAGGTAGTTTGAATAATATAATTCCTTCGTCCCCGTCGGACACTCGTCCGCGTAGTTCGTATAGTAATAATACGTTATATTTTATTATATTTTTGGACTTCAAAGTGACTTCGATGGGACGATTTTTCATTCTGCGAAACACGTCTTTTTTTCTCCACAAGCATATTATCATACTGTACTTAGATATCTGTACACTCGCACGTACATTGTTCATTACATTTAATATTATATTGTAACGCAGAGATTGTGAGATAAAATATGAGTTCAAAACAAAAGAATATATTACATTTGATATAATCTATGTGGGCTCGTTATATCTTCTGAAAAACGTTAGTCGAGGAGTTCCAGAGAGTCGATGTTCTCCCTGGTTGGGTGCTATGTAGGTACCTATGTTTTTTAGTTTGGTTAAAGATGTCAAAATAATTCTTATAGAAAATCTTGTCCCATTTAATTTCCCCACTAATGAATCTAACATCAGTAATTACAGTTTTCTTTTTTTTGCATATTTTTGGTCTCCCCTATTTTTTATGTTTTGTGTTAAATTATATCAATTGAATAATAGTTCACTAGTATTATTTAAGTTACAAATCGTTAAAAATCACCAATAGCTTAAACCATGTGTATATATTATTATTATTATGACATTATATTTGAATGTATATACATTATACATCATCAAGGCTGGAGAAGATAACTAATTTTTTTTAACTCGTTAAGTGAAGTTTACATACAAAATATTAATTAAGTTTAAAGGAAGAGTTACTTTTTTTTATTGAGAACTTCTAAAATGGGTAACTTATATCTTTACAAGTCAACTAAACAGTTACCTATACGAGTAATTCACAAAAAGGGGGGCCATTCTACGACTCACTCTACGAACATAATTTATTAGGTTAATTTTATTTAATAAATTGCCAACGTATAAGTCGGACTGAGTTATCTGTTATTATAGTGTTTTATGATTGAACTGTTTGAAACTAACTTGCTTGGATGAGACAGTAATTTTTATAGACTGTTATAAATTATAAAATTAAATTGTAATTATTATGTAATATGTTATTTAGATCAATAACTAGGTACTTTAAATCTATTTATTATGTCATACGATTATCGTAATGTGGACTTGGTGAATATTTATGACCGAGTTTGATTTTTCCGTAGTTCGATTACTTTTATCCCAAGGTACTTAAATATTTAATCAAAATATTAACCGAATTAGGTACTCACTCGTTTGTTCTAAAGAAAACTCATCGTCGTGTTTATTGTGGGTAATTGCTGTTTAGACGCATCGGTGACCGTGATCAAAGGTAAAATCCCGCTATAAGACTCTTCCTGCTGAAGACTTGAAGCGAAAAATCGCACTTTATGCATAATGATATTATAGTGTATAGGTAACTGCATTAGCGAAGCCGCAGGATATTATAATGTGCTATAACAGCGACCAATGCCGGCGTTGTTGTTCTCGCCATAGTATATTATAATATATAACGGTATTGTAATGTCGAAACTCAGCGTTGGTGGAGCCAGGGGGGGAGGAGGTCGGAACTTTATGTCGCTAAGCCGGTCTCGTATAAGCCATACTCATATCTATTCTAAACCAAAACCTATAATCGGTTATTATCCTTGTACACATACCTAAAGAACTTAGAAGACGGAAACTGCTCTTTTGAATTTTGAATTATAAGTAGGTACACCTAATATACACACATTTAAACGAAAAAGCTTTTAAAATGTTATAATAAATATATTTTAGTAAAACAAATACCTAGATAAATTTTCACATTTTTAAAACATCATCATTTCTAAAAAAAAACTTTAATAATTTATAGATTTGAAAATGTCCGTATTATGGTATGTACTTCATACAATTTGGCCATAACATATAAAGCAAATAATAAATATTAATGTGGTTTTCTCATACCAACTATTTATTTGAAAAACACTATAAATTATAGTATAAACTGAGATTTCTCAAAATGGATGTATATATTTTTTTTATTTAATTTTTGGGTTTAGGTTTAATTCGAATAGTTTAGGTGTATAAAATAATATTATTTCATCAAGAAACAATAACAGATATAATATTACGTCCATAATATTTTAGTATGTGCTTATTTTTATTTAAAACGTTGTAGGTATATGCAGTAATATTTGAACAAAACAATAAAAAAAACTTTTTTATTTTTAACTAGACAGATCGTTATCAAATCAACGAAAAAAAGCTATGTTATTAAAAACAGTCTACTATACTAGTTACAAGTTACGATTTTAATATTATATTTTTGTTGTTTCCTTAATTTTAATACTTTTCCACTTTAGTCTACTGTCCAATACCTATTTAGGGCTTTTAAGGTGTGTTATATCGACAATAATGACTTCAGAAGAAAAACTCTCAGGTCCTGTAGAATTGTTTGATTTCAATAACTTTTTTTTTATATCTGAAATGATGAATGCTTCTTAGAAGCCGCATTGAACTCTGATTTTTGATTTTATTTCAAATGAAATAATTTGTAAAAAAAAAGCTTAAAATTGTCTTATTTTTAATGACACATTATTCCTGCAGTGTGAGATAAAAATATTAAAAAAACGAAGTCTTACCCGCTTATTATTTAAAAAAATAAATAAAAAATGACCAGATTTGGTCGATTCTACAGCCGGAGAGATGTTCGTTACGGGTGTATATTTTGTATGGACCCATGACATCGGCACTGCAGCAACCTATAGTCGAGTAAAATATTTTTTTTTTTTTTGACTTTTTAACTCGACTTTATGTACTTTTCCGCTGCATAGTCGATGTCCCGGAACTTCGATGACCAGCCGCTGTTATCTGGTGTATTGTACATTTGTGCCTACCGTCACTTGGGAGCTGTTATGCTGATATGGCGTGCAGGATAAGCCGCGGTGTCGTGCACCGTATCATAATATTATTATTATACGTTTATACGACGCACAAGTTCAAAAACGTATCCGAACGAAATAAATCACGTACGCGAATGAAAAGGAAAGGTGATCATTTTTACGCTCTGCGAAGCAGCTGTTTGTGCGTATACGTGTTTGTACACGTTTTATACTTGTGTGTGTGTGTGTGTGTGTGTGTGTGTGCGTGTGTGTGTGCGTGTGTGTGTGTGTGCGTGCGCGTGTGCATGCGCGCATATATAGGTGGTGTACCATACGCATACGGCACGCATTAGCCGAGTGCATATAACGTGTATTTACACATCGGAGGGTACGAGGGGGGTTAGGGCGCGATTTACAATAAAATGTAAGCTGATATTCATTGTGCACATGTATAATGTATAATATTATATTATTATACTATGTGCTGCGCGTGTGCTCGTATTCCCCTCCGCGAGTAAACGACACATAACTACCTACCTACCCGCGGCGGTTGCAGCAGGATTCCCCCCGAGTTGAATTCCACCACCGAAATTAACAACACCACCGCGCAACTGCAGCGGGGACAGGAGTGCGTTATTATTATTATTATTTGTTATACCTACCATATAATACAATACAATATTTTATGTAATAATATCGTCGCAAACGTATATACCCACTACTTATTACATAGTGATCCGAGAGGAGAGTGAACACTCAAAATGAGATATTGTCGATAAAAATGGTTTATCGAGATCTTAGAATATTAGTATGACTCGCTAGTCGTGAATTCATCGGCTGTTTATGACTCAATATATCGCCAAAATATGAGTACACACTTTTAGAAAGTCAACAGTAAGAGCATCGTTTAAAGCTTAGCCTTTTATTACAGCCCTTTTATTGAGGCTCTAACATGAAATCAAAATTACCCAATGCTCTCAGTTTTTGAGAATGTTTGCCTCCAAAGATTATTGTTGTAATCTTATGACACTGACTTAATACATTATAGTATGTCTTCTGTGATAATGACTGTTTGATTGAAGTCGGAGAGCATCATGTTTGCCATGTTCTTGGTGGCTCTTTTTTCATAAGACAGGCATCACGTGTGTATCACATAATGCAGAGACCTTCACGACGCACTGTCCGCCAACGAAGATTGAGTTTAAACCATTGTACAAATAATTGGTTTAAGTAATTTAGGTGTGTAATACAAGCCAATGGCCCTGTTGTCGAGAAGTTAAACAACAAAAAAAAAAAAATGTTTTATAATATGTCTTCTGTGCCTCTGCTGCGGCAGCGTACCTACAATATAATATCATTAACACTGTCGTTTTCTTTCGCAAACAACAACAAAGCAAAATATCATAACAACAATTGGGGTATGGGCGTATATACATGCGTACCGGGACAGCAAAAACCTCGGTCATAAATTGGGCACACAAGAGGGTTTTTTTCGAGTTAGTGACGATAATATGCGGGCAAGTCGCAAGTGTCCAATGACCATCAATATGTCGAGGGTCAAAGAACGCAACGTCTACAGCGCTTATTAGTTATTACAAAATACGAGAAGACGTGATAACGAAGTTTCGAGAGCGGCATTTCAGGGGACGGTAGTCGCTGTGGCGGCGGGCGAGGGGGAAAACTCTCGTTGCAGATTCACGTAAGGAGGGGGGGGGGTGGTTGAACGGAACAGGAAAAGATTTCCAAGTGTGCCGGGATGAGTGGAAAATTGTAAGAACTACATTGTGTACAAGCCTTGGGTTCAAGTGGCAGGATGTCGAAATGGCGGTTATGAGACTCTCGGAGAGTATAATATTTTATTGTTAAGTCGGGAAAGTAGGCTGCCGAAGGTAATAATATGAAGAAGAATATAAGAATATAAGGCGACTTGAAAACGAACCGTGTATATCGTACACACGTGGCATTTGTATTTCGTAACTTATTAATTATAAAATGATCGATAAGTGTTGTCAGTGTTTTTTTAACGAGTTGTTCGACTTTTAATACGTCCGATCCGTTTGAACGTGCAGGTACCAATACATTTGACTTAAGAAAAAAAAAATAATAATAAAGCAATCAATCAATAAAAATATTAGTAGTAAAAGTTTGAAAATTAAAATACAATATCAAAAACTGTTAGGTATACTTTATTGTAATGCGTCAAAAATGAATATTTAACACCAAAAAATTAACTTGGGTATATCAATATTTTGATCATAATACTATGAATTCCTGAATTCCACGTAAAATGATAACATTTTGTGTGTTTTTTAATACTCAATACTAATCTTCAATAATATATGTACGATACGATACGATACCATTACCTGGTTATAATATTATGAACATATAACATCATTGGTTTTATATAATTTATATACATAGACCAGAAACAAATAACAGACATTTACGCGGAATCGCCAGAAATTATTTCACTTAATATCAATTAAATTATTAATAATCATTATTTACATTTTTCTCAAATATTTCAATACTGATCTTTAGTATGGCGCATTATAACAAACAATTTTTTTTTTTGATATCGTGCTTTATTTTTAATTTTGACTACTGCTATCATAATATTCATCGAGTTATATCTCATTAAATTATGATTTTTTTTTTTTATATAAGACTTCCTGTTATTTGAAATCGTGTGACCAATAGACGTCTGTTAAAACAAGAGTAGTTTTCAGTTGAGTTTTTTGCGCGTAAAAAAGTGAAACCGGCGCAATCGTATTACGACAACCGGAGAAGGGGGGGTTGGCATGCAGGGTGAATCCCGGTGTATATAGTCGACTGAACCAGTTGTTTTAGGGTGGGTAACCCGCCCCATAAACAATGTCAAAATCACAACCTCGCACATTCGTTATTATTTGCGCTTGCTGCAATCGGTTGCACAGAAAAAAAAGTTACTTGGGCCCGGTATTATAGTTGTGTATTACTACGATCCGCCGGCGCGCAGGTGGATTGCCCATCTCGGTTTTGTATTTTATCCCCGTTCGCGGCACCGGGGGTAGCGCTACAGCCAGCTATATAGGTAGCTTAAAATATAATATATTGTCGTTAAAAAAATTATCATATTGTGCGCAGACACAGGAATTATTATTATTATTATTATTATTATAACTGCGTCTCGGGAGTCGTGCGACGGCCGACGACGTCGATCACGTGGTCCACAGCTGCAGCCGGAGGAAACGATGCTGAGAGGGACTCCGACTATACACTCGGCACCCGCTGCAGCTTGTCCCCTCGATAACGTTTTTTTTTTCTTTCTCTTTTTAAACGCAAAATAATAGTATAAACAAGCGACGTGTACACCGACGTTTTAAATAAAGAGCTGCGTACCTATAGATACGTACGACACCACGAAACACCACTTATTTTGTACGAGGTCCCGCTCGTCATCGCGTTCCTACGTGGGTTTATGGGCCACGTCATAATATTTATGCAATGCATTATAGTACAACGAAACCTCCCCCGAAGGACACCTCCGAATAGCGGACGACATTTCGGCGACCGAGAGTGTCCGATGATATTAGAGTAGGTATCCGGTTTCACTGTGCAAGCGATTTACGCAGTTGTTGTCCCCGACACTCGAGTGACTCAAACAGGATGCAGCAGCCGTTTGTCGAGAGGATGTCGCCCGTCCGCTGTCTCTGCGGCTGTCTTACGACCGCGTGACGTGCACTAACCATTTAATTATTAAATATTATTTTTAATCGAAGTAATTGTACGTTCGTCAGAACCAATTTAGCTTTGTACCAGTCTTGACATTAGAATCCGTAACAACCCTAAAAACACTTAAAAAATCCACCTAACCCCAACTCGCATACCTTGTTTTTGATTACGAATTAATTGATCCAAGGGGGATCCAGTGGGGGTCCAGGGGGTTAAGAGGCTCGTTTTGGTGAAATTATATGCATATTATGTATTTTTTTTTTTGTATAATATTGTATGATTTAAATTTAAATAAATAATAAATATAAATTAATAATATAAAGTAAATTGTGACTAGGGTTGCCACCTTTGAAAGAAAGCAGCCCCGGAGATAGGCCGATAAGCAAAAAAAAAAGGCATCAGCTAGACGCTAGTATACACACCAGTACGTGGTAGTATAATCTAAAATCTATAGCTTAGTTGAAGTGATCAACTCTGAAAAATCATACTTAACATTATTTGTTGCACATTTTAATAATTGTTACCGGAAACTAATAAAAAAAAGGCATAATAATAAAAACAAGTCTATTTAAGACTATAAATCGTAGGTTATCTTATCTTTATCTCCGACCCGGAGAAAAATTCTCTGAACCCGGAGCCCGTAGATTTATACGTAAACCCGGATTCTCCGGGTGAAACCCGGAGAGGTGGCAACCCTAATTGTGACTATTGTTATCAAATTTAATATTATCTAACAATAATATTTTATGAACTAAAATTATGATATTGTATTTATTCAGATTCCCCCTTCCTCCCACCAATTTATGATGCATAATATATCCAAGGCTGAGTGAAAGTAGGTACATAATTTCTGTAATCACACTAAAAATTAATCATTATTTACAATATGGTTAATTATTTGATCATGACTTCGTTAATTCAATAATCCAATATCCATGCAAATACTTCATAAAAATCTTGAACATTTCTTTTGATTTGAATTAATAATATATCTAAGTGAGACGAACCCAACGAATCAGTGCAAAATATTTTTTTTCTCCATCTCATTTAAATTTAACATTCTTTAGATTCTCAGACCCATTCAAGAATTATACCCAAATGTCCTTAATTTTCTCAATTTATCCCCACTTATAACACAAAGACGTTAAGTATTCCATTCACGATTCCTATAAAATTTAATATTAGTGATTATAGGTTTGGCCTGCAATCCTATCCATATTACCAATATTCGTTTCAAAATTAATTCCATCGATGCATGAAATCCAAAGCCTTTTTAACAAAACACGTTCTGTAATAAAAACTTTCCAGCCAATATTTCAATGATTACAGTTAGTACAATTATTTTTGATTATTCGTAGCAGTATTTGTCTATTGTACCTACTTCAATAATATTATATGAAGTAGAAGCCGCTCATTTATAATAGACATTGGACATAGACTTTGGACCAAAGTGAAACATTTTGATCAACCGATTGTTCCTAGTTGACGTTTGGTTACTGTATTTTATTTAATTATTATATAATACACAATATACATACATACATACATATTTATTACACACCTACTATTAAAAAAAAAATTAGTTGGGTTAGGTTAAGTTAGGTTACTCTTGCTTTATTATTGAAAAAACGGACATACTTGTGTTATTATTTTATTGTATATTAATTACGTAAACTTACGTATTATTCTTAGTTAAAAACAAAGTATCGAGTAATGTCGGAAAAATCCCTTTCCAACTCAACATGACTTTTATGCGCAAGTGATCTCCTTAGGACACTATGAACTTTCACAATTTCTTTATTTGATGAGAGTCTCTCGCCGTTTTCTTCTTTTGCGCCTGTAGGAACCGGACGTGAGACCAAATCAAGAACTATTATGTTAACTATTATTAAGTTTATTTTACAAGCTGTAAGCACTTAAATGATAGCTACCCATACAAATTGTAACAGGACTGACCGTTCGTATATTTTAATAAATAAATGGACGTCTTCTGCAGTACATACTCTTCGGTTGTTTTCGATATTTTTTGATTAAAAAGTGGTTTCCATATAATAATATACAAATTATATCTATTCCCTTTAAAATTAAAATATCATAAGAAAACTGACTTCTTAAATCGTAGGACACAGCCACTGTTCTTATCATCGATACACACGACTGCAGTTTGAATAACTCATCGATACCTATTAATACTAATAACAGTCTTGAATTATTCGATTCGACGAGATATCATATTGGACGACCTCGAGCGAACGAAAATGTACAAAAAAGTAAAAAAAAAATATAAAAAAAATAAAATTATTATTATTATTATTATTATTTATAAAAAATAAATTCATAGTATTATGTTTATGGTTTGAACGGTACCATTATAATATTATATACCTAAGTATAACATGCGCGCAATCTACATAATATAATAGAGAATTCGGGGGAAAAAAATAACATTGTATATTAAATGGATAAGCTTCAGAGATGGAAACAAATATTAAATATATTTCCGAAAAATTCATGAAAAATTGTATTTCGATCCTACAGCAATATCATATTATTTAATTATGTATTTTTTAACGTCACATCGCCCATAGCTATAAAAGTTTCCTCAAATATGCGATAACGTATCAAAAAAAAAAATAAAAATAAAAATTGAGAAAAAAGTTATAATTAATTGTACGTCTAGAAAATTGGAAAAATGTAATCAAATTTCATCATGCGAAACAATGAAACTCGCTATTATAATACATAATATTTAAGTATGCATCGCAAAAACTCAGGACGCCGCCGGCCGACCGTCGTGCATCCAATTATTATATTATATTGTAATAATAACGAACAAATGGGGGAGGGGGTGAGAGCGAAAGTATAGTGAGATGAAAATAAAAGCCGGTGGCACTTGTATTGTGCTAGAATTCTGGACATGAAATATTTCAAAATTTAAAATTTCACTCTTCTTGAAATATTTCAATGTCATTCTGAAACAATGTGTTTTTCTATTAAACGTATTCAGTTGTAGACGATTAGAAAATGTTATTGATTCCACACAGAGAACATCGATTATGAATGACTTATCAACAAAGGGTTACGAATTATTCGGTTATTGGTTATAAATTAGTCACCTGCCTAATATAAATGGTATAACATTATTGGATATCAGTAAGTTCATGCACTAAAAAATCCATAGATTGGCATGCATTAAACATTTGCAAAATATGTATTCAAATATGCACTAAAAATTCAGAAATATGCATTTATATGCACTAACTTTTTTAAATTATGCACTTAAAATATGCATACAATAAAAATATCATATTAAAATTTTGAAGTAATAAATATATCCATTTTTATCCGAATTTAATTTCTTTTGATTTTTATACATTTCAAAACCCTAACTTTACAGATCAACACTTTGTTATCATTATTACTCTATTATTATTAAATCTGTTGTATTTTATATAACCTATGGCCGTACGAGAGTAAAAAAAAAAATCGAAACAAAATCTACAATTTTGTAAGTTGGAAAGTAAATAAGAAACAAAAAAAAAAAATCAAATTTTTATCTGCTTAAATATATTCTTTTTACTAAAAGATATGTACTAATAACTCTAAAAAATCTGCTGTATGCCAAATATGCCTTTACACCCAAAATATGCAAAAACATGTACCTACTTTTAAACTTCATAAATTTATTACTATTATTATGAAACGAAGTTGTATCTCAGTTAACATGTTTCCCTGTCTTGCAAGAAAAAATTCAAATGCTTGAACTTACGATCCCTGGTCATCAGTTATCACTTTTCAATTGACCCAATATTGGCTATTGTGTACTAATTATTTATTATTATTCGATACAACAAACCGACTTAGTAGTTATTTTTTTTTTTTTTGAGTAGTTATGACTGCATTTTTATGTGTAATAAACTTTCTTTCACATTTATGAAATGTTTCAAGAAAATTAATTTATTTCATAAAAAACCCCTAGTCGTACGCGTACCCGGCGTGGATCGAGCAGATGCCGGTTAGTGTGCACTAGAGATCAGTGCGGACCGTTTTTTTCGACCCGCAACTTAAATTAAAAAATTGTACTTGCAGCCCAGGACCAGACCTTATTTTTTTCGTTAAGTTTAGCCGCTCGACTTGATGATCAAGCCTGTCAGTCATTCTATGTACACCGTTCAAAAGTGAACCATTGTAATTGTACAAATTATACGTTTTATTTTTAAACCGGTTCAGAGTGAGTACGACCAAATTCAACCATATCTAACCAGAAATATTTTTCCTATGGCCAGGTCTGCGTTGATCTCTAGTGTTTACCACTGTAAATTATATAATGTCTTATGATAAAGGCGGTGAACACATTATATGGACACATTTACCTAAAATCTAACATCTATCGGTGCAAATAAACACAGCGTTTGAGCACGCGGAATAAAATGTATACCTAAGTGCTTAGTGTACACTGTACGTACATTATCAATATTTTGCCTGGAAAATCATAGAAAACGTGTGTGAACGTACATACAATAGACTGAAGTTTGGGCACGACGAAATTAACGATAACATACATACGTAATAGGTAATAGATTTACAGAAATAACCATATTATAGAAACAATATTGCAATAAAATTCTTTACCTCGAAATCCGTTTTATTCCTCTTGAGTTTAAGCATGTGCAACGAGAGTTACATTTCCAGTAATGTATATCTACATAACTATATTTGCCACCGAATTCAAGCTGAGTGTTGTTTGGTAATTATTTTAAACTTTACTGCATTATGTCTGTAGTTGTGCAATTTTCTCAGTCTGTAAATGCTAACATGTAAGTAATGCTATGTTTTCTTACATCGTCCTTCTGAAAAATGCGTCCAGTCATTTCCACAATTCACCTCATATTGATCACACATTATCTATTTTTGTACAATAATTATTTAAGTTTTATGCATATATTACTATGGGATCATAGTTTAAAATGTTTAAACACGAAAAATGAATGTTCACATTAAATTTAAACGAAACAAGACGTTTAAAAGCCTAGATGCCACGTCATAATATTTCGCTCCTAATTTCAATTTCATAAACCAGTGATTTCGTCTTTGACGAAAATTAATTTAAAAACGATGTGGATTTATTTAAAAGTAATGGAGTAGCAAAAATAGCTTAGCTCACATAAACAGTCATTTCATTCAATTTATTTTCAAAATATTTTAAGATCCTCGGTTAAGCGACGGTTCGGCTTTCCTGAGTAAATCTCGACCTGGCGGCTTATTTTTTTGGCAATGGTAAGATTCATTTTTAATTTTTTTTTCTACACTAAAAATATACTTAAAAATAAAAAGCTCGTCGTTGGAATCGTTTATAGATATGAGTTTTTTTCTTAACCAAATGTACTTGCCTACATTTTTAGACTCTTGAAAGATACTTTTTAAAAGTGTCCAAATACAGATACAAAATATAAATATACGTTAAAAAGTATAAATTGATACAATACATTTTTTTTATAAAATGGTTTACCTTTAAGGTGGTACACCTCAAATATCAACTGAAACGAATTTCTTTTTAGCATTAATGTAATTGAATGTATTACATTAGTTTAATAGAGCATTTCAAAATTTTATTTTTTGTTTTATAATAATAAATACGCGTTTAATTAGTAAAGATTTTTGAATATTCAGTTAGGTATAATTCACCATAAAAACAAATTTTTATAATATATTCATTATTCACAATACGTAAAATCGGTTTAGTTGTTTCATAAGGTGAAAAAAAATCATACAAAAACATATAAGCTTCTCGGCAGTGAATACATAAATACATTTTATAAAGCATTTGTATTCTTACACAAGTAATTTGTTTTACTTAGTATTCAAATACGTATTTTAAATACTTTTAAAAATGAGTATCTGCACCTACAGAACCTCAATACTTTTAAGAAGTATCTTTTACAAGACTAGTTTATGTACTGTGTTAGTTAAACCGTTAACCACCGCCACCTCAGTCTAAGTGTAGTAAACCTAAGTTATGTTTGTAGAAAACAATAATAATTAATAAAAAAAACAGTATTTTTTGTCACTAAGACGAAAGTCTCGTGAAATATTTCAAAAAATAGATTTCATGAAATTTTAGAAACCTGATATAGTAACGCATAAATATTTATATCAGTTGAAAAATCAAAGTCATATATCGAGTGCATAATATTGTAAACTAACATGTTTTATAATTGACACATCCACACGACGACGCTCTTATAGTTTCCGAGGTTTACCTCTATACCGTAGTGATTATATTATTATTATTATTAAATTATAATATCGACTAGAAACGGCGTAATACAGTGTCGCGGTATTACGACGTCGGTGCAGATGCATATTATTATTACTGACATAAATCGGCGGCGGCGGCTCGCAAACCTTTTCGGGGTGTACGGCGGCAGGTGGTTCGCGCACGCATAATATACGACAATATGCCGCCGCCGAGCGAGCATTGTGCAGACGTGCGCACTCGACGACCCACGGGCCACGGTGTAATGTCCGTGCACATAATAAAATATAATATTTAGGTATTGTGCACACGGTGATCGGAATTTCACGTGTCACCGAGTGATTTCCTCGTAATAATAATAATAGTAATGAGATATTATGCAAAAACGGGGAAAAATAACAATGCGCAGGTACATGGATTGCAGCGTAAAACGATTTGAAGTCAAAAAAAAAAAAAAAAATGTTCGTCGCTATCCAAAAAACTTCACGCCTTAGGGAATAGTTATAATATTAGGCACGTGTAAACCTGATCAATGATTATCTTTAACTGAGTGAAGTTAGTCGATATAAAACGTTTTAAAAAGTTTAAAGTTAATAGTCATCCTGTCTTTTGAAAAGTTAAGTTAAAAGTCATGTAGCAGCTTACAATTAGCTGATTAACTTAAATTATTTTGTTTTGTATTCAACACATAATTAGTCACTGGTTTAAAATAATAAAAAATAAATGTGTATGAAATATACCTGTGCATCATCAATGATAATTATATTTATTATTTTATTATTTATAAATTAACCTAACTTGGATTTGATTAGAAGTAACTCGTTATTTATTACATCAATAAAAATCAATGAAGTTATAGAAAACTAAAGTTTGAAATGTTGAGTTAAAAAGATAAAATTAACTTGACTCTTAACTGAACCGCCTATTTGAGATACGACGTAAGTCCGTAAAAGGTTATTCTGAGAAAAACCGTTTTTACGCTACCAGTGATACGTGGTTATTTCTCTTTCACACTGATTATTTTCGGTGGGAAAATTAAATATTTTTTTTTTGCAAATGTTCACGCGTGATCCGATCATTTGATAACACATTCCACTCAATATCTCCATTTGTGATGTTTTGTGACTTGAGCCGTTTCTCAAATTGGTTGTTCGACTTGGCTTTAACTTTTTAACTGGTCTTTGCTCAGGCTTGGACATGTGTAAACCTTAAATAGTTATGATCAGTAGCTTGTTATACACGTGTGCTGCAGACGCGCAGCTGGGATGTTTTTTGCAGTTTTTACATTCTCAATTACAGACATCGATATTCATACTATATTAATGCCAAATGTGAAATAGAACCCATAAAACCGGTGACAACATGTCCTTTAGATAATATAATATGAAACATTTATAACGGGTATGGTTTTTTCATAAATATTTCAACGCCCAAAACACCCCCTGTTAACGCCACTGAATGTGCAGCCAAAAGTCTTTGGCTAGGGAAGGAGAGGGTGTCATAATTATGAGTCACGGAGATTTCATCTTAATAATAATAGAATTATGCAAGGCGGAGAAAAATAACGGTTGCGTAGTATATGATTTGAACTCGACCTTTTTGAAAAAATTATATTCGTCACTATTGGGAAAATCCCTATAAGACCGTTGCTGACCGTTACCTAATTACCTATACCGTTTACGTCGTTTTTCAATATGATTTCAAGCTATAGGTGTAAGCCATATTATAATACAATCAGTGGCATGGCACACATGACGTGTGCGGGCACGTAGCCAAGATTTGTTTTTGGTAGGGTATTTTATTTTTGTATTTAAGTATAACTTGCAGGGCACGCACACTCCTTAGTAGTAATCAATCTTCATTCTAATAACATATCAAATATAAAATAAAACTTGTAGAGGCATGTTATGTCGACATATTTTGTGAAAATCCAAAGCATTTAATAATATTGTATAACAAGTATATTTGTTGCACAAAATATACGTCCAAGGGGGGTGTTTCAACACCAAAAACAACCCCGTGGCTACGCCATGTGTGCAAATGCTGGCTAGGTGGGGGAGGGGGCATTAATATTTCAGTCACGGTGATTTCCTCATGATCATAATAATACTATGCAAAATAATATAACGCAGAGTTTGCATAATATGATTTAAAGTCGACGTTTTTCAAAAAAATTATAATCGTTTTCTATTATACCTTACAGTACAGTGATGGAACTAGGGGTGGGTTCGGGCCCACCTTAAAATTTAAATACATTTGGTTCGGATCCTTTCAATTCCTTATATGGTTTTTAAATATATCATTCAAAATATTGTGACATAACTAGCAATAAAATATTGTTAATTTTAAAGTACGATAACATCTTTCTGAACGAGTTGTAAATTATGTATTCAAGCCTCACAAATAGAGACGTTTTCAATAGTGTCTAAGTTTTATTAATTATATAATATTCAATATGATTTCAAACTAATTATGCAAGCCATATTATAATACAATCAGTGACTTGTCGTAAATATGTGCAAATGCCACGGGCCCTTGGCAAGGGAGAGAAGGGAAATTATTATTTTGCAAGTCAGATGACATTTGCCATGGAAGTTCCTTCAATAAAAAAAATAACAATATTACTCATGAAAAAAGAAAAAAATATTATTGTAAACGGCGAAAATGATATTATTATAACTTAAAAGTAGGTTGAAAACCGTATTTTTCAAAATAAGTACCTACGTACTCACATTAGTATTTACTGTATTCGTTATATTTAATGTCGTTATTATTAGCTGTTAGTTTTACATTGTCTTACAAAATGGGTAGGTAAAAACAAAAAATGTTATATTATAAGTGTAGCACAAGAGTCAATACGAAATATGTAACGAAATTCAAATATTGAGTATAACAAAAGCTATTTCATTTCAGTTATTTGAGGTCTTTCTTTCACAATGTATAAAATATATATAATATGTAATATTAAATATACGAATATAATTATTTAATATATAAATCATTTTTGGTTTACTTTGCATAATATTATAAGTATTGATAAAAAAAAAAAGAGAGACTTCTCCGTGTTCACCGGGTTATTGAGGGATTGACCACGAAAAGAAACTAAACGTAAACTGTACAATGCAAAACTGTACTTACTTGAATTCATAATTTATAAGCCCAAACTTAATGACGTATAGTAATATCGTGTTAAAAATGTGTAGCAATATTATGAGCTCGTCGATTTTTGTTTGGTTTTAGCTTGTGGTTTTTTGGTCGCTTCTGTTCCGTGTTGTAATTCTAATTCACAAGTATGGACTTTATCCTCTGCAATATGACAAAGAAGAAGGTAAAAGAAAGTGTCGGATTACTAGCCGAGTCTGTAGCTTGTCACCGTAGGGCTCGGAACTAAATGCTCTTAAAAGAGCATAAATATACTTAAAACATTTTAACTCATTTTGTTTTCGTTTTAGTACAAAATACATATCATAAAATTATAAACAGTTAAGCCCAGCTGAGTATAATGTTATTAGGAAAGTTAAATATTGTTATGATGTGCCTTGTAGGTACCCTTAAAATTACATACCTAGGTATTTATGATAAAACAAATCTGCAATAACCACAGCTACCAAAGATGATTAACTCTCAATATCGGTGGATTGCGTGGATACATTATGCGCGCTAATAACAATATTCTCAACTAGGTACTTGTTACAAGGTTTTAGCTTTTAAATATTATAATATAATGGACCATTCGTATTATTTTAAAACTTAAAACCGATTTAAATATTACCATATATTATACATATTATTTAACATTATGATGCTTTACTCGAAACGTTTTAAAACGAGATGTCATGTGAAAACTGTCATGCGTAAAATAATATAATAATAATATGATGGTATCTAAAAAAAAAAAAGAACGATCGGAGTAAATCCCAGTTTACATTCACCACAATAATTGTTCGCAATCGTTTCGAAACAACTAAAACGGTTTGTTATCTTAAACCACAACCTGCTAGTACGAAAATGTTATCTTCAAAAACGGTTTTTAAAACAATTTCAAGCCTTTTACATCATGATATCTACAGAACGGTTTTTAATTCAAAACGCTTTAACTTCGCTCTACAGGTAAACGTTACTTTACCGCAGTGATCAAAATATAAATTGCTTAATTTTAAAAAATGTATAGGATGTTTTTGTTTGCTCAAGAAGTGTTGAAAAAAAATGTAGGACCACTTTTTGAAGGACCTTATCTCGGTTGCAATGACGTTTTTTTAGCCCATTTTTCGATATTCTAAGAGGATTTTCGCGTAGTTTTTACTTTTTAGTGCATTTAAATCTGGGGCGTACTTATCACTGACTTAACGCCTCGACCTGTCTGTCCAACTATACGTTCACAAAGGTGGGCATTGAGTTGTCGAACACAGTTTTTAACCTATTAGTTTTAACTTTATTCAGTGGACATTTGTATTGTTGTAAACAACTTTTATAGTTAACTATTATAACCGTGCATTTGAGTTTGTATTTTAATTTCCTAATCATGCGGAACTAACAGACAATACTGATTCGTCGACTGTTTTTCGATTTTTGTGATTTATTTTTTAATAATATAATATCATAATAATCTGATGTTTCCACAAAATATGTTAAACGTCTCGGCATGTATTAGTGTGTATAAAAATACTATGTCACTCAAAAATATTGTGAGTAAAAAATAAATTGGCTTTTTGAACTGCAGAGTTAAGTTGATTTTCTACCCTGAATTTTAATCTCGTCACCGAGTTAAATACGTTATTTATCTGTTAACTTTTATCTTTTAACCGAAGGCGATTCGATCGAATCGAATTAACTCGTCACGGCGAATGGTTTTCACCAACTCGTCCGACCTTGCTATATACGACCAAAACGCAAAATATCTTCCAAAAATATGGAATACAAGACGCGCAGTACCCACGACGGGCAGGCAATTACACGCCAAAGTTCAGGAGCGGTGCATTACCATTGCCGCGGGACCGGCGGCGGCGGCGGTGGCGGTACGTGATGCCCCGCAAACCGCGGTAACCCCCGCGCGTTACCGATCACCCGGTATAATATTTATAATGGTATACGGTGACGTGCACAATACGCGCACCGACCGGTAGGGTACGCCCGCCGGCGGTGAGACGAACGGAGAGTAATAATAATTCACACACCGACGACGACGACGACGACGACGACGTAGTCGCAGTCGCCGCCACCCGCCCGTCCGTCCGTCCTTCCGTCCGTCCGTCATTCGCGGTGGCGGCGAGCGGTGAGGCGGTGACGCGTCTGCGCTCGAGGGGCGCCCCTTTTGTGAAAATGCGTGTGCAAAACCCGAATATAATTCAATCACTGCGGGCGCGCGCGCGCGCGCCACCAGAACTATCCGTCTCCGTGCCGAGCAACCGCGAGCACCCTTAAACGCGCGCGAGATGGAGCGCGCGCGCGCGCGCTCGAGCGCAGGTGACTGCTGCTGCTGCTGCAAGCAGTGTTGTAGAGGTGTACGCGGACGTTTTGTTCGCGGCGGCGGCGGTGGCGCGCGGCGCGCGGCGGGACGGTTGTCGTGTGCTCTGCCGGTGCGCCGCCGTCGCGTCGTCCCCCGAACATCTGCCGCCGGCCGCGGAACAATACCGGCGGCGCACCACCGGGCCGGCGGCGTTACACGTCGGTGCATTGTGCGTACCGTAGATTTGCGGGCGCGCGCGCGCGCGCGTGTGTGTTAATATTTTATATTATTATTACTATTATCACTATTATTGTATAGCACCGCGGCGAACAGCACGCGCCGTTATTTACTAATAATATAACACGCACCCCCCCGTGCGCAGATGTTGGGACACCCCGCGCGAGGGCGGGGTGGGAGGACGGTTATACCTACGCGCGCCGCGAGAGGAGTGCGTGCACCGTGCAGCAGTGTGTGCGCTCACGCGCGCGCGCGCGCGCGCACTTTGCGATCCAACGCGGTTACCGCTATTGTATGGGTATCAGCAGCGGTTTATTATACAGATTGGTTACCGGTTCAAACTATATATTACAATATATATTACTGTGTCTGCAGTTAGGTTTATTATAATATTATGTCATATGTTTTATTAACACCGAAATAATAAGACGAATTAAATAATACAATTAATAAAATAATAGTTCATTGACAATTCAATGTGATTATTAATTAAATATAGTACAAATAAAATAATACGTAGTTCATAGACAATTTAATGTGATTATTGACTTCGCGATCCAACGCGGTTACCGCTATTGTATGGGTATCAGCAGCAGCTATCACAGAGATTTTTTACCCGTCTAAACGATATTATATTATACTGTCTTACAGTAAGTTTTTATATTTTGTTCCGTCTTATTGGAGCACGAACAACAATTTTTATAATTGTACAGACCGTGGATTTGCCAGTAATGTTCTCAATGCAAATGCTAGTAAAATATGAAAAAATATGCTTTTTGTGAATGTATATATTTTCTAACATCATCTAAGTAATAATAATGCGTAATATAATTCAAATATTGGTTCATTAACATTGGAATTTGATCATTGACTTTACGATCCAACGCGTTTACTTATAAAGTTATAATCATAACAATATAATAATATTATATTTTACTATAATATGCCGACAGCAGAGATTTTTACTAGCTCATTATTTTCATTTCTAATAACGAACAAACACTCATAATCGGCTCATATTATGAGCTGTCCACATAGATTTCACAATCTGAGCCTTATTTATATATGATCGAAATTAATGTTACGTGTTTTACTCTACTGAAGTACCAACAATTATTATAAATACACCGTGGCTTTATATTCTCTCAAAATATATAAAATGTTTAGCTATTATTAATTTAACAATTTAAATAGTGCAGTAATATGCATATATAAGCTTGTAATATTATGCTCTAAAAAGGTTACTAAATAATTATGCTCATGCTTATCGTAACATATTATGTGACGGTACCAGCTTGTCAGACATTCACTTTAAGTGTGCTAATAAAAATTGAGTTTTTTTTGTTTTCTAAAACGTACTAACGTCAACTTTTATTTTTAAAGGTATATTATATTATATACCTATAAATTAGGTAGGTACTATAACAAATCGCAATTGTTTTTTTTTTTTTAAATAAAAAATATTGATTAAAAAAATAGTGCTTCCCGCTCAGTTGGATAATGTTTCGTCTCGTTCATATTACTATTTAATGCATCATTTTATATCCCTTAAACGGGTAGGTGGTAACCATATAATGTATTATTGTTGTCATGTTTTGAATCTCGCGTGTCCAAAGACGGAAGGGATTAAAGTTGTTGAGTACAATATATGTAATATGTATACGTGTTGAGATAACGTGTGCGTTGTCTTCGCGTGTGCTAAAATAAAAATGTGTATAGTCGTCATAAATAGATAGGTAATCGATTTCAGTGAGCTGCAGACTGCAAAGTAAAGCCCATTACAATAAAAACGATTTCGTAGGTACCACGAATCAATGTAAATATCAAATATTTACCAAATAAATTAGAGCCAGTATTTTTATGCTCAACATAAAAAACTATTCAAATATTTTATAAAAAAATGCATTTTAACTGCAACAATGTCCTTCAAAAACGATCCAAACATTCTTTCTACAACTCTTTATTCTCGAGCAAACGAAACATAACGAAATGAACGCTATACGATGTACCCACAACATCGACTGACCAATTAATTTTAACTGGTTTGATCCCTAGACGCACAATTGCCATTAATCGACGTTATCGACGTATCGAAATCATAAATAAAACGATTTGAAAAATCGAAGGTTGAGAATTAAAAGGTTCCATGTCATGAAAAATTAATTAATTGCGACTATATATTATAAGTTCCCTGTTTATTCTGATAACAGATAAGTTCAAGTAGATATAAAAAGGTTAGAACTTATAACTTGAATGTTAGATAGTATAAAAAGGTTTAATTTTTTTTATCAATTATACGATAGATTTCGCTGATCGATAAAAATATAAACTACAATAACATCGTGTCAAAGCATCAATAGCCAATTTATATTTTGTTATAATAAAAAAACAACACATTATATTGTATACAACATCGATTAATTGGGAGAAAAAAGTGGTTCTTCTCCTAGGGCACTTTCTTGTAGGTTTTTTCTTTTTTATTTAGTTTCTTGATGCCCATCATTGATACTAGCCATACTCATTAATTCCCCGCAATGCATCTGACAATAATTATATTTATTTACACATCAATGTGTGTTATTTGTAATTAATGTAAAATTATCATAGCTCTAATAATATCGTCGAAGCTCATCATCGTGGACCTATATTATTACTATCCACAGCACACGAAGTCAAATGACTCACAACCTAAGGACTCGTTAGAATTTTTGATAAGTCAACATTTTCAGAAAAACGATCCGTTAAATAATAATTTACCGTATAAAATGTCGGCAGATTGTTTTCATTTGATAAAACAAAAGTTTGTAGTCAGTGCAGATCGAGTGGGTATTACAAAAAAATAAATCTGAATAGTTGAAAAATACTGTCATCTTTAAACATAATTATAATGTCAAAAAATCGGATTTTCAATAACTGCATTACTGCAGGAGAGAAAAAGTGGCATGCTCGGTGAATCACCCTGTATATACCATCAAATCATTTATGTATTACGAACGATACAATAATGTAATAATAATATAATGCACCTACCTTTTTAAAAAATATAAAATTATTATACGTTGTAGGTACGAGATTTCGTTCCGAACCGTTAACGCGCGGCGTGGTAACGTAATATTATTGTAATTATTATCGCGACGCATTACATTTTTTTTTTTTTATCATTTTCCCTCGGAATTTGTGTTTTATTTTTGCGTCGCCCGTTCGTTACACGTACTCATTGTAGGAATATAAAAAAGAGCACGCTGCTGGTAGGTACCTATACACACATATTTTTATCAAAATACAATCGTTTTATGTGCGAAGCGCGTTCACATAATATATTGCATCGTTCATTGCGGGATTAGCCTTTTAGCAGTTCGATATGTTATTATATTGACTTATTGTTACCTAACGAATCGAAAAGAAAAGTACTCGAAAGACGTGATTTTTTTTTAGATGGTCTAACGTTATTTTCACAGTCGAGTGTCATTCTGCGCATATGATGACCGTCACGTGCGGAATACTGTGTGGTCAGCAATTAATAACCGTATAATATGACAGTTAATATTATAGTATATATAATGGCACCGGTTGATGGGGTGTTTTACCGTTCGAAATCGGATGAATAACTAAAAATTAGGTACATTTTTAAATAGATCAAATGCGATTTTTCTCTTCCGGCTGTAAGATTTTTAATATTTTATTAGGTCTACCATTTAGGTAGGTACAGTTTTGTGAATATAATGCAATACAGCGTAATATAAATGAATTCAGAAGTAGTCACAATATTATGGTAAATGATTTGCTGTTGCGGAGAGGACTGACCAAAAATGCGCTACACGAGTGCACTAGAATGCGTTAATTTCAGTGCTGCAACTGCAAAATTTTTTTGAGCTGATGTCAAGTCACAGTCGGTCGCCCTTCCGTTGAGCAATTCATTAGGTATTCAATACAAAATTACCAATTTTCCCATTAGATGATATCGATACTTAATCCAATCGTACTTAGTTTACGACAAACATGTGGGTAGGTGACAGGTGGTACCAATAAGTCAAAATTATTTAGTAAATATAATAATACACCTAAAAGTATAGTTTGAAAAAATATGATTGTTATCGAAAAAACTAGCCCACGTGCCTAGGATCTCCCTTGTTGAGTCGTTAATATTTTTCTTCTTCCATCTTACATCTTGCAATTTCTGGTATCGTTTCACCAGCCTCTTATAAAACATCGATTTCACACCACCAAACTGCAACTCGCTATGGATCGTTAGAATTGGAGGTTGAATGCAAATCTTCGCCAATTTCTGATTTCGTAACGAGACATTTGGTTTATCCCGTACCCATGTGGTTTCCTGTTCAAATCCTAAATGCAATGTCTGTAATTAATTCGGGTTTTCATAAGATATATCATTCTTATATACTAAAAATACGAGTAAAACGCTTCTTTTCAAAGAAGAAAAAAAACTTTTCGAGGAAGTTTTTATTTCGCATAATAATGTAAGTAGGTACGTTTATCGTCATAACAATACAATACTTGTAGTTATATGTAGAGCTCGCATAACCTATACGAGAACATTAAGAAAATGGCGGATGCACGGAATTTGAATAAAACTACTGTATCAAAGTACATTACGCTCAAGTTCGCTTAAATGCAAAAAAAAAATGGTACGCACACTATTTTCGAGTTCATTTTCGACGATTTTCGTGAACATTTTTTGACGTTTTTTCCATCCCTCTATGCCTAATTGTTATATTATGCACGTATAAAGTCATTATTTTTTGTACTATTATTATAATTTGTCATGTGACTTAGATGCGTTTAAAGAAACCAAGTACCTACCTAGGTATAGATCCGGCCATCCGCAGGGACTCGACAACAACTACAGCAGCAGCAGAAGCAGTCCATTGTGAAAAATGAATAATTATAATATTATACTATTATCATTTAACTCGCACAGTGGTGCGGTTTTGTGCTGTGATATTTACATAAATTGAACGTCTTTTCCTTTACCGGCACAATGGAAAGCCCCGCAGGATACTCCACCGGCGGCCAAAGCATGCAATTAGCGATTTTCGCCATAAATTTAATATGTTTTTTTTTTCGTCGCGCTCTCGTTAAAAGCTGTATTTCATTCTGAAAAACCCAAACGTTCACATTACAATTGCGATTATACAATATAATATAGTATATATCTTACAAGGTGCTACTCTGCTAGCCTATATTATGCACGTATATTATATATTATAATAATAATTTAGTTGGTTGCAGTGGTTACAAAAAAAAAAAATAAATAATAATAATAACACGCAAACAGACGATTCTTATAATTATTGTTATTTGGTTCGGTATTATTAAGCGTCCCTGACAACATTATTATTATAATAGCGACCAAGTTCAAAACGATGTCTCGAGAACCGCGATTGAATGGCGCTGATGAAATGTTAACCACAACGCAAAAGGGACGGGCGAGGACAAAGTATTAACGTTAGTTTGGTGGGTCGAGTTAGAAGTTCAGTCGATGTGTGAATGTGAACGTTCATGCGTTATACATATAGACGCTTACAAAAGATATGATGTCAAATATTTAGCTCCAAATCAGCGGTTTCAATACTATGAGCACAACGAACACTTTCCGAGGGCGCCGTTACTCATAAAAAATTATTTATATTTTATTGTCTTCATACATATGGCACCCGAATTCCTATTACTCAAACAGTCAAATATCTAGGCCTAACTCTTGATCGTAGGCTAACCTGGGCCCAGCATACTAAATCTAAGCGCCTAAATCTAAACTCTCGTTTTCGTTTATACTCTTCTATAAATCCCTAATCAAGCCAGCCTGTACGTACGGGATTAAACTTTGGACTTAAAGTTTAAACAAAACAAAAAAGTTGACCGGAAGTTTCGCTTTTGATAGCCATGAGATATTTTTGGTTTTTATTTTTTTTGTTTTTATTTTTTATGAAAGCAGTAACATAGAAGTTATAGGCTGCTTGACTATATACATGCACAACGCGAAAAGATAATTGTTAGGTTTATATTTCAATTGAAAAAGATTAAAGCAAAAGGAAATTAAGGAAATAGCTTAAGACGATTAGGTAAAGCAAACGAAAATTCAAATTTGAAAAAAAATCACTTTCATCGTCATCAAACAAATATGTGAAAACATAATGTTATTGCAACTCATATATTAGAAAATCCTCAGTTTTTAATCTCCAAACTAAATCTGTGAGATACCTAGTTAAAATCACCGCCTTTGGGATGCAAGTAATGCGCACCTTTGCATCCAGTAAATTCGGGTCTGCACTAGTGTGGGCAGACTATGCATTTGCATAAACATTTTGAGGTTTAAATATTATTTCAAATTATTATGCTGTCCTAGTCCTAGAAATGAACATCGAAAACTGTCAAAAAAATGTTTAATATTCAGATTTCACGTATTTGTGTGAAATATATTATTTTTAGGTAGGTATGCAAGACATAAACACTAGTGGTTGGCAAAGACTAAAAGACTATAGCCTTGAGTAATATTTTTGTCTTCATCTGGTCCTGGGCAAGTGACACTCCTGACGGGTATACAGGACGGTTCGCCAAACATTCTCATCGCCACCATTTCTCCCTATAATAATGAACCCATCCGAAATCTGATTTTCGTAACTTTTAAGTACATTCAAGGCTGACATTTTCAACTCCTTAGGTTTTTTACACCGATTAAAGAGTGTCCCGTTGGGAAGCAAACTTTTTATTTTTCAAACGAGAACCGACTTTTTTTACTGTAAATTATGGAGCAAATATTATGATTCGTTTGAAAATGTTTATGAATATAATTCAAAACTCTAACGAGTAGAATTTCGGTGTTATTGAAATGTTCATGCACTAAGGGCAATGGTCTTTAAAAAAATGTTTTACAAATGTATAAAATCGATGTATTATATTTTTATATCTTACTTACGTTTTTTATAAAATATTTATAGATTGATATTAATCACAATAATTTTGAGTAACTGAAAAACTGTAGGTGCTCGTTCAAATTTTGATTTGTATAGGTACATCAACGCTTTCACTAAATCATCTGCTTCTGTGTAACTACTTATACTCATCAAGTTGTCAGACAAATCTAAGTATTTGACAATACGGTCCTCGAGGCGTCAAATAAGGACAATTTATGGACGTAGCTGTTTGGAAGTTTAGACGTCCCGGGGCGTAAAAAAATATCCTTGAAAAAACGAGTAAAAATATTAAAACATAGCGCAGAAACAGTTATTTAAATTTATTATAATACCTACGTCATACATTGATATAAAATATCAGAAAAAGTTAATTATTACAAATATTTATTCATCTTAATTTTAACGTTAAATCATTTTTTTTTTAATTTTCTCTTTAAATACCTACTTTAATAGTGGCCCATTTTTGGCGTCGTAAAATCAATAACTTTTTTTTTTAAATTGTGTTTTAAATTTTACATTTGAATAACCAATATTTATTCATTTATTTTGTACCTACGTCAGTTGGTCTTAAGCTTTTTTTAAGACGCGAATAGAGTTAAAAGCAATGGGGGTGAACACGCGCCGAATCATCCTGTATAATATAGTCGTAGGTAATAATAATAATAATAATATTATAGGCGCCATCGAATTTTACTCATACGTCATGTGGTTTATGTTTATATTACTATTATGTACTCATATATACCTACACATAATATAATATAATATGTATATTGTATATAGACGGCACATCGTGGTAACATTATCCGACGGGCTCGCGAGGGAAAATATTAAATTTAATGGATTAGGTGTATTATTATTATTATTATTATTATTATTTTATGGCAGGTGGGGCCGACTGCTGCTGCTGGCTGCTGCTGCTGTTGCAAGGTCGAAAACTTTCGATTGTTTCAACGATAACGTCGGAATAGCCGCAGCCGTGGTACCAACAACGTGAAATCGATTTTTCCTCTTTTTCCTGATACAATTATTATTACTGTTCGCCCACCAGGGTCCGGGTCTTTCCTCGTTAAGAAAACCGAAAAGAAATGTGTTGTTCAACTTTTTAACGAATTCGAATGTTAAATATTATTTCCCTTTGACTTCATTTAAATTTAATATCTGCGAAATTTTATTCATTAAAATATGTATGCAATTAGATGGAAAAAAATTCCCAAATCGTTCCAACTCTCGAAATAAAAACCCGTCCGACTTCAAAAATTATAATACTACTGTTATGCGATTATGTCGGTTCTCCGTTAACACTAATTAATAGCGACTTTGTCGTGTATGAACAGCAAAGGTTTAATTCTTGTAGTTATTAAAGTGACGGTCTTGGAATTCGATAAATATTTTATAAGAAAAAAATCCAACCTTTTAAGAGTACACTTTAATTACTATTTGAATACCATTTGGACGATACACAGAGGGGTAGTAAGTTTCCACTGATGTTTGTGCACCTCAAACGGCTCAAACACGACTTACGACACTTCAAAGGGCGAGAAAAAAAATCGAGTTATCACGACTGGATTCTATCGCTATATTTTATACTTAATTTTAATACTTATATAACGGTGTAATGACAAACAAAGCAGACCACTTTCTTTGGTGTTTAATATTATTATTTTGATGTCCAATTATTTCGTTTACGGCCGGGTTGGTAATAGCAATAATTATATTATTTATTTTTTACCGCCGACGGCCGACCATTATAGTCAGGTAAGCATTGTGTTTATTGAAACGTAATAATTATTTACCGCCTTGTTGGTATGGTCCAATTCGATCGTATTTATGAATTTTTGCATCATCTTGAGGACGAAAGCTTGGAAAAATATACGAATCCTACTTAGATGTATACCGACTAAAATAATGAAATTATGTCGGTCTTCTTGGGACTTTGTGAATTATCTGTAACCAATGTTCAAATCATATTTTTTACGTAAGCTGTTGTGCACGACATCACTGCTTCATCTGCACTATATTTTTTTTGAACACTTCGACTTCATTTGGTAATTAACGTGAAAAGTTAATTAAAATAATAACTTAGCTTTTCAGGTGATTTAAAATAATGCACGGAGTAAATATTATAGAAAACTTTTTCAAATTTTCAGGTTGTAATGTTTTTATACTAACGAGTACACTAATAATAATGTAACTATGATTTCTATTGTTTTTTTTTGATAAAGTTACATAAATGTATAATATTTTTTAGACAGTTAAGAACAAAATAATCTTTATGTGACCCACGTAGGTTATAATTAAAAAAGTAGATTTTTTTTTATACTGATTTAACTATCTAATTTATTTTCATATAATTAGTGATCGACTTAGAAGGCATACATTATTTATTACGATCATTGCCTTCCAACGATCATAAAAGTTCCTTTAATTCAACTAAACTTTAATTAACTTTTTTTGGTTATTTGTTTTTATTAACTTCAAAAAAAACTTAAGACTTACATTTAACTGTTAGCTCGGTAACCGTCTAAGTCTAAAGGACGAGCGATCGATAAAATATACGGATAATGATACCTACTTAGTTTGCATACCGAACTGAAATAATGAAATTTTGTCGATCCTCGTTGGATTTCTTGAATATTTTTAACAGACGTTCATATCGAACATCACATTTGACATACGTACAAGCTGATTCATTACCCCCCCCCCCTCCACACAATTTAGAAAATAAATAATTTATTCTAATCTTGGTTCTTAAAGTTTTTAAGTGGGTACCTATATTATATCATGAGATATTTTTTAATCATATCGTCTATATCTGATTTTAAAAGAAAAAAAACAAATATTGATTGTTTTTTTTTTAAAATATAAATCAATGTTGTAAATAGGTGTACATTTTTAGTTGAATATAATAATCTATTTTAACTGTATATTTATCCTATTTTTGATACTAAGCAACTTTGTCGAGTACAGTACCTATATAGTTTATTTTGGACAGTTACAACCTGCAGGACGAAATTTCTTTCGGACATTTTTACCAAGATTCGCTTGAACGATCGAATCAATGTCTTTGGATATTTCATATTCACCGCCGTTAGACGGGAAGACGGAGGTGAGCGTGCTTTGTGAATAACTCTGCGTCGTAGGTATAGGTCAGGTTATTATATTATTGAACCGAGCAGGTATTATATCGTTGTCGTGATTTTTCAATCGGTATAGTTACTCGTCGAAGGTCCATTTCAAAAATGAGATAGCAAACCACTACGAACCGGCTACGAAAGGACGGTAAAAAACAAAAAAAATTAAAGATTAAAATTGTGGTGGGGGGGGGGGGGCTGTGAAAATGTACCCAATCTCTTCGAGCGATTTTTTAGTTAAACGCTGTTTGATCGAATGATTTTATGAACATATTATTATTATACCACATGAACAGCCGTCGACGACTATGTTATAATATTACAATCGTGTATGGCAAATAAATTAACTTGTTTGATGTGTCGTCGTCGCGTATTACATAATGTTATTTCCCATAATATTATCATTGGCGAACGATTAATGAAATAATGAACGTCTAGACGGTTATTATTGTTGCTGTTCGGACGAATTAATTTTCACGTTTTGTCGTAGTCGTTCGACGACTGTGTACCTAAACACGATAATGATTACCCACATTCGTACGCCGGCTAATCCGTTTCGCTCAAACAACGAGAATAATAACACGTCAATATTGACCTAACGACGTGAGTGTTTGTACATCAAGTCAATAATGTACCTACCTGCATCGACATGATTTCGAATTTTGTTTGCCCGACAAAAACGTATTCGACGAGGCCACTCGAAAGATCTCGATTTTTTTCGCGTTCACGTTGTACCTACTAATCGCGCGGATGAACGAGTGTTTATTTTAAACGTATTTTTTGCTCTCCGGAAATATTCGATTTTCAACGGCCAGTCGAATACGACAATATCATCAATATCATCGCCTGCACGTAAATCAGTTTATTCGCCAAAGGCCAATGACGTCCCCTCGGCACGGTGTAACTCCGTATTTAATATTATTGTCAATAATGACTTCGAAAAAAAAATGATGATTACGATGATGCCGTGCGATGTTTTCGGCATGCTATAGGGGGGGGGGGGTTATATGAAATATATAATGTTCAGTGCATTAGGCATTCAACAGCTGCTGCTGTCGTAATCAAAAATTTAACATTCGTGCTCGAGGCGGCACCGCGTTTCTCGAACTTATTTTCCTCTGTGCAAATTAATAATCGATAGTTGTCAGTGTAGGGTTTTAAAATTTCACGACATTTATTTTCTTGACATATTTCATTTATACGAACAAATTAAAAGTAAAAAAAAAAAAACAAGCAGCGTCATTTTTAAAAGATTTTAGTCACTAGCTTTCAGCGGTGTAACATATTTTACGAAAGTGATATCGAATAGTGACAAATAATAGTCGATAGAGATATAGCCCGAATGATGAGTGATGTTATATCATAACCTATAATATTTTACCATATTTTGTACACCTAATTTACGACCGCATTACATATAAATTAGTTAACCTCGGTTGATAAGTTGTCATTGATCGTCGATATTTTGTGAGTGTTAGCAATAATCATTTCTAATCACATTTAACTAAATTCGTTTAAAATAAAAAAAAAATACTTTTTCGGTTTCATAAAAATAATTCGAGAAGAAGAAAATGTTCGATTCAACAATTTCAAGTGGAGTATTTCAAATTCAGAACTCTAATTGTCGGCTACAACTTTTAAAAATCTAGTTGTTAGTTTTCTGATCTAATGACTTGTCGATAATTAATTGGAGCGAAAAAGCTACATTTTTCCGGTTTTGATTAAATTATGTTCTGTTGGTCACTATCTATCTTTATACACGAGCTACTAGACATGTTTTATCAACAACAATAATATCTTGTACCTATTATTTTTTAATCTCGAGTAACCAAAGTTCAAATTTTGTGGAGGAATTACTACAATTTTAGGGAAAATAAATCAATGCGCACAGGATAAAAACCTTTCAAACAATATTATATTTTAGTGAAAAAAAAAGAGGTATTTACTACTGTTATCTACTAGTAGATAACCGTGGTATTTACGAAGTGTATATGACAATGTAGCATTGATAACGCTAAGCTCTCGATGCAGGGAATTAAATTGATTATTGAATAATGTTGCAATCGCAGAAGTTGATGTAAGTAGAATTCAAACATAAAACCGATAAAGTTTTTTAGAAGGCTGGGTTCCTAAAAATGAGCCTGTATAGCTATGGTAGTATATTGAATATTTTTATGTATTTTTATTTTGAATAATTTTAGCACTTATCTGTATTTTATTTTATTTTATTACATTTTTCGATAAAATGTGGATATAAATTCTTATCCAGTTTTAAACTGAAACTAAATTATTGAATATCTAAATGTATATTTATAATGGCGTAGCTAACATACTATTTATTTCATTTTATCGGTTCAGTCATATCCTTATTCCGTAGCGTCACGCTGACGTACCGCACCGCCGTAGCGTCACACCGCTAGTACTATTATTTTCGTGTTTTGTAGTAATTATTTTAAAAATGTCCGCTAAAAAGCGTAAAATCGAAAACGAAAATAGAATTTTTAACAGCTTATGGGAGAATGATTATTTATTTATTATTGACAAACAATAAAAACCTCAATGTTTAGTTTGTTTCAATATTATTGTAGTACTAAAAGAATATAATTTGAAAAGACATTACACGACAAATCATTCGAAATAGAAGTGGATTTTACTAAATTCTCTACTGAAAAACCAAATCCTCGAGTATCACATTAAATAATAATTGTAAATATAAATAAATAAACGTAAAAAATAACTGTTAGTAAATTTGAAGGACCTTTTTTCGTCGCTTTCTCTTATGCACTGCGGCCCGCTAGATTTTAAAGTACTTAAAAGTGGCCCGCTAGTAACTTCGAGTTGCCCATCCCTGGTATATTCAATACCGTACAAGACATATATTATCGGCTTATTATTTATTCCTCTTCGAGTCGTATCGTAACAATATTCCAACGATGTGTATTTGAAACGAGTATTTGTTTTTTTGCTCAATGCAGTGTTGTCAACAGATTCGTTGGAGGTATGTTAATAATATGATTTATGGCCTTCGTGAACTTTGTGTCTCACAGTTATTTTGACAAGTGCAGCCGTTGGGAACGATACATTTCATCGTAGAAGAGTACGGTTGTTATGTATGCGCTCAATAATAGCGTTTCTCCTTCCCGTTAAGAACCGATCTTACTAGATTCACACGAAATTTAATTTCGGATTTAATCCTCTCAAATCTAATATCAGTCATCATATGCTTATACATATTTACATATAATATGTCCGATCGTAGGTCAATTTCACAGCCAGTAACTGATTCTTATATTCAGTATGATTATTTTATATAACATACACGTAAGCTTATGTCAAGTTAAAAAGTCATGTTTTATGAACGTTTCAACTTAACTTGCTAGGCACTTGACTTTCCAATTTATGTAAAAACTTAACTAGTTTAATTGACATTGAGAATAATTTAGTATTTTTCATTTGGTTCAAAAATAATGCATAAAGTTAAAATTAAAAATGTTTTTTAAAAATGTTTGGTTTCTAAAGGTTTTATACCTACATTAAAAGTATAGTAGTATAATCACTATAATTTATACTATGTCTCATAAAAACGTACAAATAATATGCACCGATAAAAATATTAGACTTAATTCAACCTTTTTTTAAACGAGTTAATGTTTATTAAGTTTATTTCCATATTAACTTTGAACGGATTTTTCATATTTTAACCGATGAAATTCAGAATACTAACTGTAGTGTTCACTTTAGTTGACTTAACTTGAGTTAATTATTCTTTATTATTGTACACGCTTTAGACCAGCGTACACAGTGTAACCTTAATTTTGAACACAGCTTTTAATTACAATTTATCACATAATATTCAAATACATTTTAAACTAAGTAAACTCGACATGCGGTTTCTGAAAAAAAATCCGTCTCTCATATTTTAATATAATAATTATATTATCCTCTGCTCATTTTTCTCCAAAATATTTTACACCCGGTGAGGTAGTGACGAACAGACGAACCGCATTTACAGGGTGATTCGTAATCATAGGCACCCCACCCCCTCCTTAATCATTAATATTTTTGATATTTTTGATTTTGATTTTTTAAATATTTTAATTATACTTGAAAATCGTAATGTTGAGTACTTATACCATCTTAAGATTATTCTGTGGTGTTATGAACTAATGACAACTGCATATATACAAGTATTAAAATATTATTTTTCAAATCACCAAATGATTTGGAAATTATTTCTTTCAAAATGTTGATAAATTCAAATTGAAATTCCAATGAGTACCTATTTTTTTTTTAGTTTTTTATTTAAGGATGATAATCCTCAGTAATGATTTTGCATAAATTATAAAATATTTAATGTTCAGTCAAGAAGGTTGGGTTACTCTTTATCCTCAGAAAATGTTTGCAAAAATATAACACTATAATATATTTATATTAATTACAATAATTTTTCAATCGTCATAGTCTCTCATCATACCATATTGTCTATTTTTGTTTTTTATTGACTGTATATTATCACAATTATCCTTAGAAGCTACTAAAAGTTTGATAATTCAGAAACTACACTCGTTTGAATTTTAGTTTTTATAGATCAGAATCTTCAAGATAAATCGTCTGCTCATAACAATATTAACAATAAAAGTTTCATTTTGGTACCTGTCTAAATGCATCGCCGTGGGGAGCTCTCCTGAAAACTGCATTCGCAAACCCAAAGTATTTAAACATATTTACAGTGCTCGAGTAGCTATAGGCATCTATACTAAAACATAATATTGGAAAAATCCGAATTTGAAAAATGACATATTCGTCGGCATGGGAAATAACGTGGGTGAGCATGATCGGCGTATCACCCTGTATAGAAAATTGTAGACACAATCGCACCGTCGCGTCGTCGTCGTCGTCACGCAGCACAATACGTAAACCTTAGTCTTTTGTCCGTCTGCCCGACCGGGATATACTCGTATTAGAATATTACACACAAGAGGACACCTGTGCACGAAAATCCGAGACACGTCGTCGTCGTCGTCGTCCCGGGCGAGTGCGATCGGGGCGATAAAATAATAAATAAATGTAAATCCGATATGTGCGAGTGTACCGCAGTTGTACCCGGTACAGGAACGTCTGCAGTGGTACGGCAGCGATGATTGTATACATATGTGTCGTTGACGCAGAAAAGGCTGCGTTACCCGAACCCAAAATTGACGGGTCGACGACGGATACGAAATAATAATAACAATAATAATAATGTAGAACGTAGACATGACGTATACATATTATATTGTATGCCTTGAGATTATATCGCCGAAATCCGTGCGTGTGGGGTGGCTACTGGCTAGTGCGGGAGGTACTATACCTACCTCCAAAATAGAAAGGCAGTAAAAGCCAAATTTTGAAAAACGATACTATAGGTTTTTGATATTACTATATATTGAATAGAAAATTGCGAGTCTCTTTTATTGATCAGGCGAAACGACACTCATTCGTAATGTATCTGTCATTCGACTTTTGAAGGTGCTCGCCCCCCCCCTCAATTTTCACTAGTGGAGTGCTGTGATCTTTTCGAGGAGTTAAACGTTATTTTACAACCGAAGTCAATTTGCGACCAGAAACGTTTTTCGTAGTTGAAGGTCGGAGATGAATTCTACTAGAATTACTGAAAACTCAAAAGACAAAATAGTGTGTTCAAACGCAAGAAAAACATACTTCTTTGGAAAATAAACGCATCGTTTTTTGCATTCAAAATAACTACCTAAAAAAGATTCCGAATATCAAAATAATAATGATTAATAAAATGTACGAAACGTAGTTATGGTAAAAACACAAAATACGCGTCTTGTCGACAAACGCTGTAGTTTACCGATACCGGTAACCACCTGCGGACCGCGACCATCTGCGACAAGTGTGCCTGTATTTATTTAAGGGAATGGCAATACAGTTATCGAGGGCCTCTAAAGGGTCTTGGATGTTTGGTCTTTCGGAAAAAACACTGTTCGGATGATTCGGGAAGGAGAGTGGACACCATCATGTAAGACGGACGTAAGTAGAACATTACAATAATAACAGGTTAGAGATAAAAATTATTTGCACTGTCCATAGGTACTCGCGATACGGATCGATTCAACTTGATCCTCGTCGACGACAATGCATATTATAATTTATATTGTATTATTATTATTATTATTATTATTATAAACGTGAACGATATTGTATTATCATATTATAATATTCTTTTGTGGCTTAAGGCGCGCAGGGCTACCTGTTGCAACCTGCATCAATCTATAAACCTGCATTATACTGCAGTGTACAACGACGAGCCATTGACATCGAGTTCAGAAACGAATAAATTTGGGCACAAGTGTCAAAATGGACGGGTCCCCATACGTCTTTCCTGTAGTGTGCACAAAGATAAAAAGCTATACTATCTATGCACAGTGGTATGGAAAACGATTTGAGTCTTCCAAAATTATTATAAAATCACCTTTTATTTATTCGATACAACTATTAAACACATCGTAGTATTTATTGTATTCGAGGACGACCAATCCAAATGTGATATTATTATTTTTAATTCAACCCAGTATCAATAAAAATTTTGAAATTTCAAAAAGAATTAAAAAAATCAAACTATTTTTCATGATAATTATTCAAATTACGTTTTTATTTCGTTAACCAAACTCGTGATTTTGAAACTAAACCATACATATGTTTATGTTTCTAATTCTGGAGTACAGTTTGTAAATATAACCCATTTTTTTTTTCAAAAGTTTCATAATAAGGTACTTTTGTCTTACTATCTCGACAAAACCCAGCTAAGTACTAAAAAAAATCACGTAAGTAATCAATAATGGTGAATTGGGGAAAATAAAAATTATATTATGTTTCTTAAACCAAGTGTTTCAAATATAAGTATGCACCGATAATTTGTTAAAATTTGTTTAGTTTTTAGTTATTTTCTATGGTTTAAAACAAAACTAACGTATTTATCAACGAGTTTGCATTATTTTTAAATATATCGGTAAAATGTAAAAGTTTTGAATCTATAATAAGCTTTATCAAGTTTTAACTTTCTAACTTCATTTAAACGATTCATTGTGTGAGTCGAAGCAAAAAATTCTTAAAACCATACTGCAGTGGTGTTCACAATAATCGGCGAAAGCTAATAGTAACACCATAACTAGAGTGGTAACAAATTGTAGATAATATTTTATGAACTCTTCACTCGTAAACAAAATATGTCGCTTGTGTTAATGACCGTTATTGTCCATACACAGTTTGCTCATCGTCTTGTACGGGTTGTCTCCAAAAAAATACACAAACCTCAATCGTAATTAATTCTTGTCGTCAAAAAAATTGGATTTCGCAAGTTAAAATTTCTTTTCAGACCACTGCAGCAGTGCTCCGTATGTTTTAATTCTCAAAAAGCGACGACGGTACAATCGAATAACTAATGTATTAGAAAACAATATTTCAATACTATACCGACATTACTTACACGATTTCTTGCCGCGGCAGCTGCGTATGAGAGTTCAACTTGTAAAATCACATATAAGTTATACTCTATTGGAAAGATAAAAGATAAGAGATCGACGATCATTTTTTCAAAACACAGTTGAGTTGAAGTTGAAGTTTCAATATTAACTTTAAACTTAACCAGTCAACATTATTATTTCAAACTAAACGATCGCGGCATGTACGCTTAACTTAACTCGACTAGAGTTAATTATAATATGCATTAGCTTGCACGTCTGTGATTGTAATACCAAAATAAAGCTATTAAATAATTCAAATGATTATGTCCTGATTTAAGACATATTGCGTTGCTATTTGCTTGGAACTTTGATTTGTTGTCCGCCGCACTCATGTGTACCGCATAATCAATAACAGAAAAGTCAAAGTTCAGATGCACAAGTCAAAAAAAAAATGAATTGCGCCTAGACCATAGATTACATCCGATACTATATCACAGGAATAGAAAAATAGGAACGAAATAACTTTTGTGTTAAACATTGTAATTTTATTTACCGACAAAAATTTGAAACAAAGTGTGTACTGTGAATATTTAACAAACCAAAGAAACTCGAAGTCGACACTATAAATTGACTACCTAGCTACTCGATAATGATATTATTATTTATTATGATATTATGTATTACGATTATTTTCGTTATTGATCTAGTATTTTGATCCTGTTATCTACTCCAGGGTAAATCAATCCGACATCTTTGACATACGATAATAAAGCGTCTGTCTCTGAGACATCTGGAAAAAAAAAATTATATAATATTATCGATCAAATAAAACTTCAAAAATTTCTTTTTAAATATTACATAATTTTACTATTGTTTTTTAAAATTATAATTATTGACCGCGATCGCATTAAAAAGTGTGATTTATTTGTCACGCCATTTTTATGTTTGAACTACGTATTTATTTAAATTTTGATTTCCAAATGCTTAGATGTTTCACAGCATTTCGAGGGAACATCCTGTGGTGGTACAAACATTGGTTTTTCAAATAATATAGTTTTAATGCCATATTTTGTGAAACAGATGATTTTCCTCAAAATCTTTTCGAACGAAAAGTTTTTGAGTCATTCTACTTTAAATACTATAAGGGAAATATTAATATTAATATTAATATTAATATTAATTAATAGGTATATAAATACTTTGAAAATGAATGAGAGCTCAGCTGTTATGATGATTAAGTACATATGCAATATACTAAAATATTTGTTAATATTTATTACTATTAATCAGTAATCAAGTTTACTTTGATAATATTACGAAATGCATAATTTATATTGTCGACTACAATTTATTTGAAATACAGAAATAAGCAATATCCCTTGAATAGACTATGCCTATTATTGTTAGTATTTTAAGTAGAATACCTAAGAAACTTTTCTTTCAGATTTCGATTGCAATAACCAATATAGGTACATCGACATTTCCAAGGTAAATCATAAAATGCGCATAATAATTAACATTAAACCATATGTAGGTAGACTGTAATTTGAAAAATCAATGTTGGTATCGTCTACACAGGACACTTGAGTACACTTCTTAAATGTTGTGAAAAGTCGAAGTAATCCAATACCGAAATGTCGACTATAACTACACTAAATTTAAATAAAAAAATCGAAATTTGATCGTGAAAACCCTATAAATTACGATGCATAATTTAAACATAAAAACACTGTGGGGAGCGTGATTAAAAATCACACCGTATACTACGTATTCGGTCGATCAATCGTACAGCTAATAGCTATACACGAAATAATTCTGAATCGAAAAAATCCGTATGGGTGGGTTTTATCCAGTATATCGTCGTATTTTTTTAAATCGCAAGAGACCTGTGCAATGCGCTATGTTAAAAGATTATAGAGTCGTATACCGAATGGCAACGAATATGTTACCTATACTATATATATATATATATACACCTACACCATCAAACACAGTTTCGTATTTAATCGCACCAAACACACTTTAGTCACGTACGACATCAATATATTGGTATATACATGCAATAATGCACGAGCGACAATTATGAGTAATTACCAAATACTGTCACGTTAATGTGCTGCACGCGAAACCGTAGATTACTATTCGTTTGAACTGCGACGAGAAAAAATCTCTATAAAGCAAAATATCATGTGTAAACAAAGGGAAAACACATTTGCGACATTAAAAAATCTGTTAATTGTTCGTTCGGTTGGAGTCGGTGTACGAAAATTATACGCACACGAACGGTAATGCAGTCGCAGATAAGGTTGTCGATAAATGAATAAAACGTCGAATTTAATATTAAACTGCAGAGTGTGAGGCTGAAAGACCTGAAAAGTCAAAAAAACGAAACACCGATACTCGTTTGAAGTGTGAAAAAAATTATGAAATTTGTACGTGTGGATAGTGAATAACTTGAGATTTCATTACGCTGGAAATGTCCCAAAAATAATATTTTGAAAAAGTTCATCACGCTTAGAGTGTACTCCAAAAAAATATTGATATTTCAAAAATTAAACCACTAGACTTAAATAAACTTTTTTAATATCAGCATTTTTCAACAAATCAGAAGTTTAACGAATTGGCTATTTTAAACTACTCGAAAAAAGTTAAATTCAATTTTAAGCGTCGTGGGCAAGTTTGCTCTGATGTACATTAAGTGTCGTGTAACTCTCTTTAGTATGTTAAAAATAAAAATAATAATAAAAATTGTGTGATACACGAAAAAATGTGTGGTCATAAACTTATAGCAAGAGATCATGTTTAAAAGTAGGTTTATTGTATCGAGTACTAATGAATAATTGATAAATAATTACAATTTGATGAGTGATAAATTAACTGATAGCGTATAATCAATTATTCTTATACCTAATTTATAACACAATATTAACTTAGCAAACATTGGTTGATGAGTCACTCATCATTTTTTTTATTTCTGCGCGCAATTAATGATCATTTATATTCATCTATAACCAAGTATGCTTAAAATAATGAAATATTTTTTATGATTAAATTTTAAATATTTCCAGAAGAGTGAAATAGCCAAACTAAGTATATTGTACAGTGATATTGAAATGACGCAATTAATAAATTTTACTATTGTCTATTACACATTAGTATTACAACAGATTGAATTAATTTTTGTCGAAAACGTTCCATTTCAAGCAATTCATGGTGCGTTTAAAGAATATTAAAATACTTCAACCATGTCTATGCGTCTTTTAACCCACAAAAGTAACAAATAGATTCTCTTCTCCACTAGAAAAATCGCTGAATTAGAAATGGCGAATATAATAATTATTTACATCCACAAATATAGATGACGGACAGAATAAAAAAACACACATCATTGTAAAATAAATAATTTTTTCGTTTTTTTTTTTTGTTGTAACTAAAAAACTAATAACCATAGGTACTTCATGATTATACTACCATTTTCTATACACCATTATTAAATATATTTCTTTATACTCATTGTTGTCGATGAAACATTTTTGAAACATTTTTCGCTTGTTCAAAATACTTGAAAGTTTATAAGGTTTTTCATAAGTTATTGGTAATGGAAATAAAAAAAAAAGTCGAGCTTAAATCCACAATAATTTTTATAATCATTTAAGTCAGAATTTTGACAAAATTCGTCAAAATCACGAAAATTTAACGAATTATTTTGAGTTAGAAATGCATGGAAAATTTTTATTAAGAGATTCCTAATAAGTTGTTGGTTTTTAACAAAAAAAAAGTTTTACCGGAAAGTAAAGCTAATTTTTTTGTCATGAAATTTTGAATTTCAAAATTTGTACGAGTAATACAATTCTATAACAATTTACGATAGTAGTTTTTAAATACTTTAATAATAATATGGACTGACTTATAGACCTTCTCCTCTCAAAACGGTTTTTCGTATTCAACGTCATATTTTTGAGTTCAAGCTCAACGCCATTACAGTGACCACCTGTAACCTATACTGTACAGCAGAACGGTATTCGGCTTTTTTTCCTCTGGCCCGTCGTCTCCTTTACACATCTGTACGACTAATAAAATTAAAAATAAAACCGAGTCGGGCCAATCAACGCGGTATTGCGTATTCGCGAAATCAAATGCTAATTCGATAAGTTATTTTTCAACGTAGGTGTTGACTTCGAGTCCGTTTGATCGTGCAGAAGTGTTGAGACGCCCACAACAGTTTATTGGATTTGGATTATTTGATTAAAACCATATTGTATTTGTTTGAAAACTACGTCGGATGTGACAAAAACGTCCCGACATACTTCACATACAGTTTCCCACGGAAAAATCAGAAAATGTATACATTAATATTATTTCTATTAATTTCTGTTTGCGTTCATATAATATTATCATCAGCTCGCGTCTCCCATTACAGAACCTCAGTCGAAGGTTATCCGACTCGTTCGGCTGCATTACGAATTTGACTCCACCTGCCTGTTCTCGATTTACACTTTCCCATAACCCAAGACTGCCTCCGCGTGGAAAAAAATTATTCCATTTGATTCACTGCACCGCTTAACGGGGACAATTAAAATACATTTAGGTCGTGTATGAACAACCGAAAAATAGTACAGCTGGTTAGTCGGAGTAATCGAATCGTTATTGACTCGCCACGCTGACTGTGAAATAAATGTCCACACGATTCAGTTGTATGGGAGAACGACTGAAAAAAAGTTCCGGGTAAAAAGATTTTAAAAAAAGGTCGGAAAGCGGGGGCACCGTCCTGCCGTACAGTATAGTAGGTCGGGGGTACTGATTTCGAAATATTTTAAAATTGATAGTTTCACTTTTCTTGGAATATTTCAATGCAATTATGAAAGATATTTTTATCTTTTAGACGAATGGAAATGTTACATAATATATAGGTACACACAGAATTAATGATCGACGGTGAATGTGACTCATCAACCGTAGTTCACGAAATTACTATGTCAATAATCGTAAATTGGGTATATAAATGGTATTATACTATCGGTTAATACATCACTTATTAATTATTCATTAGTGTTCGAAACGATTAACATACGTTTGTAATTTTTCCCACTGTTGTAAGCTCATGACTATAGGGCTCGGATTTCGATATTTTTTTTGGGATATCTTACGCGTTGCTTTCCAAGCTACAAATATGTCTCAAGTACTTCGCGTTCTAAACACAAACATTTTTTGACGTTCTTAATGCATTTTTAATTTTTTAGTACATTTTTGACCCATTTCTCGAGTTACGACTAAAAAAATTGACCTCGTTGAAATAAAAGTACTACATAGTACTACGTAATTTAAATAATTTTCAGTGTGACGCAAATGTAATTGAATTTTTCACTCATTTTTCAATAATAATTTGAATTCATTTAATAAATAATACATTTTTTGAAAGGGCATTTTTTTTGATATTTTTGGGGCATTCAAATCCCGAGCCCTACTCATGACTATAATCTATTAGATGTAATACAGATTTTTTTTTAGTTTTTATTTTTCACGTAAACGAAATACTTCGAGAGAATAAATTTCCTGACATTTTAAGACCACACTGATTATACTTGGCGTTTTCTTTTAATCGCATTTAGTTATTAATTAGGTGGGTATTGACTCACTTGAACAATTAATGCTAATTAGTTCGTCCCTGATCATTTCGTACCGATCACCACCGCGTGCCATGTACTTGGTCATGATTACCGTGTACTTTTTTCCCGGATCGATGGGCTCGTACGACGGCAACTTACATTCCGAGCACCGTATCATCGCAGACTTTACCCTCGATCCAACGGCCTTTTTCTTGTCGTATGTGACGTACATTCCTGGGAAAAAAAAAAGGAAAAGCACGCGTATTTCATTAGATATAATAAAATAATATACTTCTTGGGGTATGATATTGTCTGACTATTAAATATAATATACGAATTCCGATTTCGACGATTTCGGGTTATTTTGACATACCTATCTAATGAACTTCGCGCAGAGTGACAACAATATTCGAATCGGGTTCGCGAACACGCCTAGGAATCGGTATTTTGTTGGCAATGATGATTGTGCCGCCTGACTGACTGACAGTCTCGCAAAAAATACTTTCAGAATTTATTGTATTTAAATGTGGACACAAAGACTCAGAGAGTATTTAATTTAATTTTAATACAATGTTACTATTGTTACTGAAAAGTTTTACATTTCAATTATACTTTTGAGAAAAAGTATTTAACAACAAATTCAATTAATACTTGGAATGACAACATTTTAAACACTCATCAAATCATTTTTTTCATTTTACTTAATTATTTGTACAGTAGTAGAAAAGAATATTAATTTTGTAATTAGAATTTACTAAAATTGTAATGTCACATTTAAGTATCATTAGAACTTTGTACCGAGTACCTACTTTCTACTGAAATGAAATAAAAATCGGTTATAATATTATAATTGTAATTATGTACGTAATTATTATTACTATCTATAATGAGTTTTTTTTTATAGGGTTCTATCAACGAATATCTTTCCATTTCTATCAACATTACTTTTTTGTGTATTCTTTTTAATACACATTTTTGTTTTTGTATAAAACTATCATAGTTTTCATCAAAATATCTTCTTACTTGTAATTTGCACTGATGATGAAAATATAACTAAGTACAAAATGTTTAACTCAGTTTAAAGTTGTTTTTTGTCTACAGTGAATTGTTATATAGTTACAAGAGTCAAAGAAAAAAAAAATTAACACTAGTAACAAATAGGAAATTTAAACTGAACTCTTATGTTTCTAAATTAACTATTAATACTTGATGATGATTGAAAAATTAGTTAGTTTGCCCAACATTTACCTGACATATGCATGAAACCTCCGAACACCTTATTTTCCGGATTCGAACAGTTTCTGTAATCATACATGGATGCACTGTGCTCTAGTGATTTCAACAGTGTCGCTCCAGTAATGGTCACTTTACACAGAGGAGTTCTGTACGGCAACGTTTGATGAATGTCATCTTCATATATAACGCCTGTTGATATAAAAATCAATGTGAATATTTGAAAAAAGAATAACATTATTAATATTATAACACATCGAAAATCTGATTGTACTAACAACATTATACGTTTGGTATTGTACTCGAACAGGCGAGACTTCTGAGACTTGCCAGGAGAGAAAAGGGCGTTTTTCTTAACTTTCACTGCATCGCAGGGGGGCTTAGGAAATATCATAACCGGGAACCCAAGTTTGTTGAAAATTCGATATAAATGGGATTAACCATTAGTAAAGTTATAATCGATAACATTTTCATGTGTTTGACGTGGTAACTGTACTCTTATTGATAACCAATAATATTTTGATTATTTTCACCAGGCCGAGGGTTTTCGCCATAATGTCATTACGTTATATTCCATTTCAATGGTATCTAATTTAACGATCGGGATTTTACTGTTTACGAGGAGAAATGTGAAATGAAAAAATGTTTAGAAAGCCTCGGGAGGACATCGCCCAGTCCCCCCTCCTTGAAGCCACACCTGTATTCGAATATTCGAATAGGAATAGAATAGAGGTAGAACTTTAGGTGTTCGCTTCAAGTCTGGAAGTAGAAGCCAGTTATAAAAGACTCGAACCGAACTCAACTAGAACGAACATTTTGAAATTTTGTATGAACAATATCCCAACTCGAAAATAGTTCAAATTCCAAATAAATGTACGAAATTCAGAAAAATCCGAACATGTCAAACGTCACAAATAAGAAATGTTTCCAGAGTTTATTTTTAAATTTTTATTTTGTCTTATGTCTATTTTGTCTACGAAAAATACATTCACCTTTAATACGCGTCTATTATTTTGTTGTGTTATTGACTTGTGAATACTTTATTATTATTTAATACGGGGTGGGGGGAGGGTTATCATAATAATTACATATTATAATGTGTTACATAAATAAATATAATAAATACATGTATACTCTCCATGTTGAAAGGGAGAGGGGGGGGGGTTAATCCCCAACAATCCAGTGTCTATTGCCGTGCACTGCCACTATAAATAGTGCAAAGTAAATTGCACGATAGTTAAAAGCGAAAGCACCCTATACAAATAGGGAGGTTCCTAATAAATTAATTTCATTAATAGGTAGGTTATGAAATTTCAAATGCCTTCGTGGATGTTCTATTCTATTCTATTTTGAGTTATAACAAATGAAATTAGTATACGAATATCCACAACGTATATGGTCTGCAAAGCACAATATTAAATAATCAAATAAACACAAATCGAAACACCGAGAATCCCTCAACCAGAATGTTTTCCAACAATTTCTATAAATTTAGAACAATTTATTATATTTACAGTAATTGAAGCTGCATTACACTATACGAATTCTTTTTTCAACCAATTCAAATTGAATTTACGTATTGTATTTATTTTTTTTTACGTGGGCGTCTTTATAGTCGATTTCCTGGTAACCAAATTGGAGAAGTTATCGCGTTATTATTATTATTTTATTCATTTCCTCGTAAACGGCAATCAAATTAGCATTTTTCAATTATTATACTGAAAATGTTTGGTTACTGCGAATAAAACTTATAGTTATGGGGTAGGTACTCTTTAAAATAATCATTGCCATCACAATATGGTAAATGGACCATGCGAGAAGCGTACAAATGTTTTGTTTCAGTTGTTTCTCAGATTTCACAAATAGCAATAACCAACAATTAATACAACCGGAATGTCTAATTATTCGAACAGAATATAAATACTTTAAATTGTCCATCAATAGGTAAATACCTCAGTATTAATTTGATTTCGAAACTGTTATAACTTTGAATTTCGCTTGAAAAGTAAGAAAAATGGAAGATATTTTTCAAGGTAATGTCGCGGTTGCGTAGTTATTAATACATTTTTAAAGTCATTTCTCCGAAGGTTGTCGAGGCAATAATTATTATTGTTGTATAAAATGATGAAACTTGTTTGAAAAAAATTTTTCGTACTTCTATAAAATAAGATGGATTCTTAACGATGTCATAATATCCAATATGATCATAACATTATCTAACCAAACATTAAAAATATTCTAACCTAACCTAAATAGTCAAATATCAACTCGATTGGTGTTTACTTAATGTCAATACTGGGATTTAGTGTACATAAACTTATTTCTTACATTTAAAAAAAACAAAATTGTGTAGCTTACATTTCTTGGAAATGTATTTATTTTTATTAAAAATGTAAAATATTTGATAAAAATAAAGTTATTAGAAACAGTATGTTGACCATTAAATTTTGAACAAGTTCTAGAACTATAATGTCCGGTGAAGCACACTTTAACTATTTTTTAACCATTCCACCAACAACCATCAAAGAAAAATAAAATTAAGAAAAAAATTTAAACACATAAATATTTAAAAAAAAAAAAATCATCCGATTCATAATTTACCTAAGCAAATGGTGATTTTTGCTAGATTAATATGAATTGGTTGGCTTGCTTAAATATTACGCAAAAGTCAGTTGAAACAATGGCTCTTATAGCTAATAATGAGATATAGGTACCTACGTAGGCATATTAATGAATTCCTTAAAATACAATTTTGATTGCTTGAGGAAAAACACTGGTGCGATAATTCTTAATGAATCAAACGACATCGAATAGATAGAGATAAAACAATAAGTGTTTATTTTACTCGAACGAAATTAAATATGGTTTATGATATTAGAAATATTAATCTGCTTTTACCTTGTGTTTTTAAAGCATCTATTGAATGATGAATACCACTACTCAGAATAATTGCTACAGCGGCATCGGTCCAGCCACTTAAGGTCACGTTGTTTTTCAATAAGTCGTTCAAATTCTGAAATATTTCAAAACAAAATGAAACATAAATATAATAATGAAACGAAAGATAACAGTGTGTGTCAAAAGTATTAGTCGGCTATTGTTTTATTTAATTTCAAAAAGTACATTTAATACAATTAAAAACACGTATAAATACTTAAAGTGGTGGCTAAAAAAAATATATTTATCGGTATCTCAATGACGCGATATTGTCATCAAATAACACGTCATAGTCCTACATTTTACATTGGTCGACAAACAAAGGGCTAAGAAGGGTTATTATACTAATATTAGTCATTATACTTGTTGAATATCCGTTCAACTTAACTTTTTAAATGAATTCACTAAACAATACGGTATTTTTTTATCTTTGTGACTTAACTGTATATAAATCAACCCTCATTATAGCAGGTAGGTTTCCTCGTTAAAGGAAATTCATTGGTACAAATTATTCTGAAACGAGTATTACAAATTGGTAAAAATCGTGGCACAATTATTGATGGTACAGAAGACACGTGGATTTTTGAACATTGCGGTACCAAGGAAACATACCTCGCATTTTAACTACGAATTTAATTTTTCTTAGGGAATCAACTTTTAAGGGTATTTTCAAACTTTTTTGATTTTAGCACATTTTCGCAGTTTATTCTTTTGAAATAAACAAAAAAAAATTGTAGAAAGAATTATGGCGCATAGTAGGTAGGTAGAGTCAAATGTGTACCCACCTATAGTTGAAATTATATATATATCAATATATATCACCTGAAATTTTTCCATCTGAGATATTTCAAATTAGAAAATTGTATTATTTTTAAAGGTATTTATTCATAGTGGATAAAAAATGATAATGGATTACCTAAACATGGAAAATATCGATAATGAATGACTTATCAAACAATGTTTACAAAATTATAACTATGTTCATGGTTATAAATTATGTATAAATGGTATTATATATATTATATTATTTTTCGTTCATTTATCGCTTGTCAATTCCTATATTGTCTATTATTTATGAGCTGTTTATTAGCGTCCAATACAATGAATAATATTTTAAAAATATTCCCTTGCCGTAAGTGTATGACTACACACTTTAAGATAAAATAAACATTTTTTTTTTCTCACATGAATTAAATATTTCACAAAAGTTTCATACTTCAAGAAATGAATTTAATGAAATACTTGCCACCAACCACCGTTTTCACATCTATAAATAATTAAAGAGGCGATAGCCAGCATGCTTTCATTTTAGTGTCTTCCACTCTTCTGAAAACAAATTCAGCACGTAGTTTCATACAACCCGTTTTTGTTAGAAATATCGTTTTTTTTTAAAACACTTTTTTATTTAGTGCGTAGGTATATTTTGCAGCAATTTTTTATCACAACTTATTAGCTCATTGGTAAGTCCCGTCATCCACGCGTACTCACCTCCCGTATAAATGAATCGGCGATCAAATTGGCCAAATTGGTCTCCTCACACTTACAGTTGCCGTCCAAAAATACTAGCGTTTTTCCGACGGCTTTGTCGACAGATTGTTTCGCCAACAGTTGTTTGTAGTATTCGACCTTTGCCAACATTTTTGCGTCTGAAATTGATGAGTGTTTTTTTTTTCAACGAATACGCACGAATGCAGGCAAACATCAACTTATATAACTGATTCGTTAAGTAACGATATTAAATTATAATTAGGTATAATTAGGTATTGATTAAACTTACCCTGAGGAACGGTTTGGTCCAATAAAATTGGTCCGCCCACGGCACTGACCAAACGATTTTTACCGTCAAAAGTCAAAACCAATTTGCCCAAGTATTTGGTGAAAGCATAGGCTTGCACCACTGGCACGATTTGTTCTCCTCTTTTTTCGATCACGGGGTATGGCCCCACAGGCATTTCGTCGTCCTGCGGGAGTCCTGCAGTAAAAATAGAAAAAGGCTGTAAAACCATAGGTACACCTCATTTGTATTTTTTTTTTTAAAGAAAACAACAATATTTTAATACAAATAGTCAAGCAATCAATTATTTTGAAAATCATATTGTGGTTCCAAATCAAAAATTCGAACTGATAGTTTCTTCTTGTTATGTACTTAGGAATAGCTCTAGAATATATTTTTGTAGTTTTAGGGCGTTATTTATTTTTTTTTTGTCTTAATTGCATTTTTTTAGGACATTTTTAAAGGTATTTTTTAGGAAATCATATCAAACCTACGATTACCTACTATCCTTACTCCTTGGGAGAAATAAGAGATGGACAGTGACTAAAAAACTATGAGCTAACCTAACCTAATTAAGTTAAATGCTTCAAAACGTTTTAACATAATTAGTTAGTTAATTTTCTAATGTATTTAATAAATAAATAAATTGAAATGTTGAAATAACTTGGATTTTTTTAGTTGATTTAAAAATCCTAAGTTAAAATTAAAAATGTTTTATGGTACCTATGTTTCCTTTTATAGTTGCATACATAGATTTATTGCTGTTTAGGTACACGGTATTCAATTCAAAAATACTAATACTTTATAATTTCTGTTGTTGCTCGATAAAATAATATTATATAATGTTGACAACTTTATATGATACACATATTAATTAAAATAGTAGATTAACTTTTTCAAACTGCGTTAATTTGTTTTTTTCTCTATATTAACTTTAAACTTGGCGAGTTCAATTGATTATCTGCAGTTAACTATTTACTTATAATTTATCGATATTGTGTTCACTTAACTTGAATTAATTAGTTTCAATGACTTGCTCACCTTCGGTATTTATGCATATTGCATATAGACATAATATAGTAAAATAAATCGGAAACACTCGCTCAAATTTTGACACATTTTCATCGATCAACATTTTTTGTCATGAATAATGTGCTTATAAAATATGTACAGTAAAAAAGGTTCTCATTTGAAATACAAAAAGTTCGTATCAGCAAGGCCCAACTGGACGATCCTAAATTTTGGAAATTAACGAGGCTGGGTGCCTGGGTATTCCTTGAATGAAAATTATGTATTATTACGAGTATATCGTACCTACTACAGCAGTCATAGGGAATTTTAATAATATTTTACACAACATACGCGTTATTCGTTGTGCACAAACTAAACATTTCAACGAGATTAAGTTATTTTTATTAATAAATATTTATTTTTATAAGGTAGCATTCGCTATTGTAAACGCCCGCCAACACGTCAGTAGGGTATACCAGATACTTGGGAACATATTATTATTGTTATTATTATTATTATATTTTTCATTAAACAACAAGTGGCAATTTTACACATTGCATAGCACCAGTTGGCCGTTTAACTATGAAAATCCATTCGAAGAAGGGATTTAATTTGAAGAAGAGATTATTTTCTACGTCCTGCAGTCGTTTCCGCGGCTGTTATATTAGCCAAAAAGTGTTTGTTAAAATAATGTTTACCCATTAGACACGGTTGCAGTCCACGAGGTGTTTGTGAGTTGAGCATCCACGAGAAACTTTGGTTAATGTTGAATTTTCGTTTCATTTAAACGGAATTTTTAACGAAACAAGGCATTTTAATCCAAAGTGATCGATGTCAGAAGGGGCAGCGATAACGCATCGTTTGGTGAATACGGTGCAGTATTCGTTGAGAAAAAGTGATGTTGACATCAGAAATAACGTAAATAATATATTATGTTATACAGGTAAGTATAGTTATATAGGTACAACGACCTAGTTTACTTATATCGGTAGTGATTTCGGTCGAGTGGCAAGATTATTGATTATCATTGTTATTTGCAGCTCTGATTAGCGTATACGATCAACGACAAAGAGCACATTGCCGCCCATATTATAATATCTTATAAGGTCTCGTGTCTTGGTGCATAAAACTGAGATTGAAGAATGATGAGGTGCTCTGAATAATCGGTATAGCTTTTAGCACTTGTAATATTAGTCTGAGGTTTGCTAATGAGAATTGGTCCGTCGATCGATCGATCGATTGCAGATTTTCACTTGGACAGCAGCTGTTGTCAGTTCAAACTAACATTACATAATATTGTGTGTGTGTCCACACCTTCAATGCCGGCAACCCGTAACATGGTTTTTTATTGGGTAGACACGTCATTAATGACGTACGTCCGATTAAAAAACCGTGATCTGCGGCACACACTATTATTCATAACGAATATTCAATGTCCCAAACCGATGGCTATAAATTACACGGTATAATATTACGCGTTTATTTTTGATGGACGATGTGATCTGTTTTTTCCCGTCTTTTTTCTTCACACACACTCGCCAGAGAGAGAGAGAGAGAGAGAGATCTACGAGAACGACGATGATGGGTGGTGTCGAGAAACAGCTGTTGTGCTACACACACGGGTGTACATACGTGCACACGCAACAGGTGATCTACCGGAATGCGATTCACTCCTTGTGCGCCGCACAACGCGCCGGGCGGATAATAATAATAAGGGTTGTTAACCTTTTCTTGTGATATTATTTCATTGTGCGCCCGAGGTTCCGATAATTTCGTTGTTCTCCGGCGGGAAACAACTGCGGCACCGAGGCTCTGTATTCCATATTCTATTATATTATTATAACACTATATAACACACACACACACACACACACACACACATGTATATATATAGGATACGCGGTCTCAACGAAATACAGCTTACGACACATATATATCCACGATATCGTCTGAAACCGTACATTACGGGAGGAGGTCGTGTTAAGGTGTGGGCACCTATAATATAATATGTAAAAACGTATAATAAATAACAATAATAATGATAATATTATAGTGAGAGCAGCGCGTTAACAATAATTTACGACGACGACGCTTGTATAATATTATAACGTTAACACTCTCGCATTACAACGCATTTAACGCCTATATACGACTATCATAATAATATATTATTTCTACGCGGACCATAAAAAACATTTTACCACGTTTCAAAACGGCGCACTTACTCGCGACCAAGGTACCTACTGTAGTCAATTATCCATGTGTAGTTAGGCGACGAGTTCGATATTTGATGTGACCATCATCGACAGCACTGCTGTGGACGATATACATGGTGATTCGCAAAGCAAGCGCACCCCCTTTATTTTCTTCGCTGTCATTCGAATTCTGATTTTTTAGAATTTTCAAACAATATACTCGATGACCGCATTTTCAAATATTCTTGAGATTTTTCGCACCCCTCTCAGAGTGCCGTAATAATTTCGTGATGAAATCCGGAGGGCTGTATATTGCATTGAGAAGCACTATATTGGCGGTAATTATTCCGATTGAACGCATATCAATAAATAAACGAAATGTATTAACGATTATAGTACAACAACATTAATGCGCGCAATATGACGTAGTCGCAGATATAATTAGTTAATTATTATGATTTATTAAACTCGTTTTAATTGAATGCAAAGGGTAACAGAATAGATAACCTAACCTGACAAATTAAATGACCTACTAAATGTGTTTATTTTGTAACTGCACTATACACTACCATGTTGTAATATTTCAAAAGGACGTATTGTCCGTATATTTGAAATAAATAAATACATTTCGTTCTAGGTAATCAATATTTTTTTATTTTTTGTTTTAAATATGTATAACTTGTTGGCTCTTTCACTGTGCGTGTAATATAACATTTTTTTTTATTATTCCTTAATAGGTAGTAGGTACTGACTGAATTGCATATTGACACAAAGAATAACAGAGTTACGTCAACTTCCACGCTTTTTTCAATTCATTAATTTCTTAATATTGATATAATATGTCAGTGCATTAGTTAATTATGCACTAAAAATAAAATAACATTACTTTTTCTATTTTTTGTTTGAACACGCGTGAGTCGATAAATTTTATCGATACGTATGCATGAAAAATCAAAATACCATCGGAAGTCGAATTAATAAAATCATGTTTAGAATTTCTATTCCACGGTTTTCGGCACTTCAAGTAAACGTCTAACCGAAAATAGCAAGCAGACCATATTATTAATATTATTACGAAACGTAGCTGACAGAGACGAAATATTTTATCTCGTGAAAACTTCACCGAAGTAATTTCGTCATACACCTGCTTGCTACAACATGATAAAGTTTCACAATATATAATAATATATATACATACGAGACGTCCAAAACGAAATTATAACATTGAAATTCCAAAACCTCTCATCGTCTGTTGTTGTTGAACTATAATATTTTAATACCTATTTGCAGTTATATTTACCAGGTACTGAGTAAGCAGGGTTTTCGATGCATTTCACAATGGTTTTTTGAAGTTCTTATTTTATTTCATAAACGTTTCATGTAATATTATGAATCAAAATGAAAACTTTACATTAGGTACCTAATTAAAAGGTAGTCTTTGATTTATTATATAGTATTTAGCGTTTTTAGGGATATTTATCACTACGGTTTGGATTTTTAAATTAAATTTCAAGATTTTCTTAACGTGCCAACGAGATTTTCACCTAATAGTATATTGTAGTTTTTCAAACGTAAATTTTCTAACGGATCGGTATGAAGGATAAATCTAAATTATAATCAGGTACCTATAGTCACAGAAAATTAATTGTGAACAATTCTGTGCAATTTTTGACAATTTTCGATTTTAAGGTCATTTTAGGTCAACTTACATTGTGTGTGTGTGTGTGTGTGTGTGTGTGTGTGTTTTTTATGCGTGTGTACACGATTAGTAGTCGAAATAACTCTTCGAATTTCAACTCGAGTATCTTTTTTGACGGGAAAGTGAATCTAGTTGTTGCTTTTGAGAAGTGCAAATTGAAAATTCAGAGTAGTTTTCAAAAGCATCAGAAAAAATAAAGCGTCCACTCGACACCGACTGTACAGCAGAGCGGTACCCTTTTGAACACTTTTTTTTCTTTCTTTAGAGTATTTTAGGATTTTTAGGATATTCAACAGTCACATTAGGTTTTTAAATTGAATTTTAAAATTTTACTCAAACTATAATAACTTCCTAACAAGGTCTAAGAGCCAACAGGTACATAATATTATGTATTATTGTACATATCACATTACAATCGTTTAAATTTTCGATCGGTCAAAATCGAGGTGACAAGTGACGACGACGAATTAAATAGGAACAATTTATTTTTCAGATCGAAAGTCCACTTAGAAATGTCGAAATAGTGCAGACCAGTTTCAAAAAAAAAAAAAAAACTATTGCTCAAAACGTGTTTGAAGTTAAAAAAAGTAAGTGCATTTTTAAGGGCATATAAAGCATACCCTGCAACATTTACTGCTGCCTCAATTATTATTGTTCGCTCCTCGTCGCCCAAGTAAATCGATTATTCTGCCTAGCCGATCGCGATGGACTTACCGCTGTTCAGATACGAATGCGAATGCCCTCCGACGACTGCGTCCACGCCGTCCACTTCTCTGGCCACCCGCCTGTCCATTTCGAGGCCCGAATGCCCCAGCGCTATTATGAACTCCACCCCGGCGTTTTTCAACTTGGCCACTTCAGCTCTGACGCTCTGAACTTCGTCGGTTATCCGGACTCTGCCCACTTGGTTTAGAAACTGCAAAAGTTCGATTGAAGCGATTACACATATATATATATTATATAATGTATAAATCACGTGGTATTGCGATTTACAGGGGGATTCTCCTCGAGCGTTCCGATGACGTCCATTTGCTTATGCTCGTTTTGTTATAAATCAATACTATGAAATTGAATAAGCTCTTACCACTTCCCTTTGTACCGAAACAATAATTGTTTTATAATTGTGTGCACGCAAGTTGATTTAAAATGTTTAAAAGATTTAGCATTCTATTTTTTCTCCAAAAAGAAAATCAACGAATCACGTCGTACCCAGCTATATGTTTTTGGTTATTTTTATAGCTGAGAAGCTAAATCATACAATATACAGGGTGATTCACCGAACATGCTCTTTTTTAATTCGATATTGAAATTATTGATGTTCTGATTTTTGGAATTTTTTAACATTTTTAGACCAAGTTTTTCAAGTTCTTGAATTTTTTTGTTCTACTAAAGGAGTGTCCTGTGGTGATACGAACTACTGTTTTTCAAATGAGAACCCTCCTATTTTACTGTGAATTAATAAGTCGATAATTTTTTTTAAAAATGTTGATGTACCAAATTCGAAATTCGAATGTGTAGTTTCTTGGTTATTAAAATGTTTGTACTAAGGATAATAGTTCTTAAAACTGGTTTTGTATAAATATAAAATATACATAAAATTGGATCTAGTATTTACTTGGGCCATTTTTACAAATTGTTTTTATCGATTCATTAATATTAATGACTAAAATTTTCAAATCACTATAGCTACCATATTTTATAATCTTAATGAGATTATATGGACTTTTTATTCTTAGAACACAAAGTTAAATAACTCTCATAATAATCGTATGAATTTTGATTTTGGTACATTTTTACATGATTTCGGAAAAAATTTCAAAAAAATCAGATTTTGAATAACTGCATTATTGAAAAAAAAGAGTAAGCATGCTTTTTTAATCGTCTTCTATACAGATATAGTAAATATTTTCATAACAGAAAACAATTTAATAATAAATATAAGAAAATTAAATAAAATAAAAAAAATTCGGATTTGAGCCAATCGAGGCAGATTAAGTTGCTGATGGACATAAATCAGAATTTCTATAAAATATATTGGAAGTACGATAATTTTGGCTTCTTTGCCATATTTATCTATTCGCGGTGTTTATTATTCAGTCGAGTTTCGATAATTGTACAACCTCGATTACTCAAAGGTGTTGTTTAGCAGCTTGAAGTTTTTTTTTAGGGTTGTGTTCAAGGCATAGAACTCGAAAAATACACCAGTCGAAATCGTTTTTATCGCCCTTGAGATTCGATTCATCGAGACACGACTGCGTATAATATTATGTATACATAACATATTACCCGCCCTCTTTTTTTTTTTAATGGCTAACAGCGGACGCAATCGTAAAATCAAATACGTAGCTTATAGGTGCCCACAACAATAACGGATACCCTAATAGTACCGTACGGAAACAGTATACAATGCAAATAAACATTTTATGTTATTATTATTATTATATAGAAACGAAACAATAGAGCGGTGCTTACTTCCGTGTCCGGTGTCAGGTAACCGATCACGCCTACGGTGTGCCCTCCGACCTCCAGGACCGTGGACGGCCGAATGTTCGTTAAGCTCGGTTCCCCTTCGGTGTTGATGTTCGCCACGACTATCGGTATGGAACTTATGTTCTTGGACTTGAGGAACAGCGCCAGAACTTCAGGACCGTCTTCGAACTCGTGGTTTCCCAAACACTGTGTGCGCAAAAGTTAAAAACGGAAATAATTATTGTCTTCATTTACAGATTCACAATATTGTTTTACAGTCGGCGATCTCGACACTTATATTATAAGTTTGATAATTCTATTTTAGATCGCACTTGGGCGTTATTATATTTTGGGGTTGGCTTGAATTTTTTACTTTGAAATATTTAAAACTTGAACATTTCACACATCTTCAAGTGTTTCAATGAAATATTTGTTTATCTATTTTGTAACACTATGGAGTACTCGCATAACCAGCTGTCAATACTAACTAACTACAACTCAAAAGTTCTAACTGCTTATTTCGTAAATAGGGTTGTACGATTGCACGAAAATCATGTTTTTTAAATATTAATAAATTCATGTGAAAAATAAAAATGAAATGTATTTTATATTATATGTAAAAACTTAAGCGTGAAGCTTTCTTCTTGAACTTACTGCAAACGAATATTTTTGAATTTTGGTTTATTGTAAGTATTGCCAGTATTGGACACTAATAAATATTAGCCAATAATTATCCAATTGATTTGTGAAAAATTAACCGATACTATTATAAGTAATTCCATTTATACTTAATGTACAACCATTAAAATATTAATTCTTAAACCTTGGTTGAAAGTCGTTAATGATTAACATTTTTTTACAATTTTTTTTTATTAAGTCGATTTGCACTGACGTATGTCATCTTAAATTATTTTTGATTAAATACATTTTGTTTTTTTTAACATTTGAAAAATAGATAATAATTAGCAATAATATTAATATTAGCAATAAAATATATTGGTTACACTTTAAAGTAAGTACTTACAATCAGAAGAAAACTAAAATTAACTACAGTTGAGTACGTTTAAAAAAAATATTTGGCGAAATAGTTCTTAATTGTTATATGTTATAAAGATAGCTCAGCTCAGAACCGTTTTTTCCGAACACAGTGATTTATCGTCAAGTTAAAAATAGAAAAACCACCCTTTATAACAACATAATATACAGATATGTGTACCTAAATATAATAACGAGAGTGAAGTAATGTCGGAATCCGTCATATTCCCGGTCCACTTTTAATGTACCCATTTATTTCCAAGTAAAACCTTAAGGTTTTTCAGCAAAAAAAAAAAAATGAATTGACGAACGTACTTTACTTTTTACGAATTTATTACCAGTATAATAATTTATGGCTGGTATGGGCAGGCTTGTACAATAGTGATCGAGAACACTTTGTCGAGTAAAATTAACCAAATGCTTCTCTAGTACTCAAATACCTCTCAAAGTAATCAGTCCAAACCGTCTCATTTTTAAAAAAAAAATTTTATGAAATATTCAGAGTGAGGTTTTTGAGGAAAGAAAAATTGGAAAAGTTGCACGGAAAATTGAAAAATTTGGAACAACTGAAAGACCTTCTTCAAATGGGATTTTTCGTATAAGCATAGAATGGGTGAAATCAGAATGGACATTCTTCAAAAACCGTGATAAGAGCTTAAGAGAACGTAACACTGGAATTTGTTGTCAATTTTAGCATTTTTTTTTTCAAGTGTGTAACATAAACAATTTAAGCTCAGCAGATAACGTGTACCTTCTACTATGAATTATAATCATGATTATGATTTATTTATTTATTTATTTATTGAAAAACCGGACGTGCCCAATTATATAGAAATATACTAAGCATAATAACTAGGAAAAAGTTACATAAATTACAAAACTAGAATTATAAAATATTAAGATAAAGAGCGAACAGACATAATGACTAAGAAAAATGTTACATAAAAATACAAGTATAAAATATTTAAATTTAGAGCGAACAGACAATAATATTAGTGCCAAGCACTCAAGAATAGTGGGTCCTCATTGGCTAGTTTCGTCATACGGACAATAGGACGATTTTTGAGATAGTTACAGCGGCTAAAAGGAATTGGGAAAGGGAAGGAGTATCTGGAGTAAAAACTTGGAACTCTGATATAACATTTTGATGGTATAACATTTTTAAAAACAAATCTTTGACACGGTCAATGGCGGTCGGGACAGCTAACTATAGTATTAGTACTGTAGACGCGCATCAATCGAGGACGGCTTCACCGATTTAGCATATTTTTTTATAATGTTTGTACCGAAATAAAAAGTTGAAAAGATGCTCTAAGAAAATTGGAAAATTTGTTGAAAACTGAGAGGCCATTTTTCGATGGGATATTTCTGTAAATGTTTGCCTTTTTTGCAAATTATACATTATTATATTGATAGTTATAGTGCCAAATTAGTAGAAATTGTTACTTTTTTTATATGAATGGTTATTACACGTTATATTATATAAACGGTAATTTTTCAAGCATGTATAAAAATTCAGATTTTTATAATTTTTAAATACATTTGAAGACCATTTCTCGAGTCATTGACATTTTTGTACCACTATTAAGGATGATCCTGCGACAGTGAAAACTTAATTTTTTCAAATATTAACTTCCCTTTTTAATTTTTAATTATTATTTATGAAGAAAATTTTTTTTTTAGGATTTTGATGTATTTAAATCAAAATTTGAGCTAGTTATTTTTGAGTTGTGTAACTTTGTGTTTTAAGGATATATATTGTCTAAGGTAATGGGTTAGACAAATAGGGGCTTAGACAATTTGAAAATGTTGGCGATTACAAGGGCTCGGACTTAAATGCCCTAAAAATATCAAAAAAAGATCTTTCAAAAATGCATTCTTTATTAAATAAATTCAAATAATTATTAAAAAATGAGTAAAAAATGAAATAATATTTGCATAACACTGTACAAAAAAAAAAAATTAAATTAAAAAATGAGTTAAAGATTAAATTCAGTTGAAAATTGACCCCGGATTTCTTCCGATACTCGATGCGCCGAACAAGTGACATGTATCATTTTAGAATACAGGGAACTTAAAGATTGTCCAGCCTTGGATTTTGAGCTGCGTCACTCAAAAAAAGTAATAACATGTCATGTTTTATTCCTGATGGCCACAAAATCGAAAGAGATCTATCAAATAATTTCGTGACTGTACCGATAATATGGCTGGCTTTTTCAAAACATCGGTATTTAATAACAATATTTTTCCGGGCTGGTGTGACATAAAGATAAATTTCAGCCTCGTCTAATTTAAAACTGAATTACCTGATGGTAGATGAGTTAAAATAGTTCAACACGAAAGTAGTTTATAACCAGGGCTGTGAATTTAATGCATTTGCATGTTTTTTTTTTTGCTACACTTTATTATATAAAACGGATACGGCCAAAATTTGTTTTGACTTATTTGTAGTTCAAATACCAAATTTTATTTTGCATATTTTTGCATATTTCATGGGTTAGGGCATATAAAATGCATGTTTTAATAATAATTTTTTTGTTTAAATGCTTTTTTTTCGTAATATTTACATTTTTTCGGTCAATCTTATAGTATAAACTATAATTTTTATAGTTTTATCGAAATTTTTCTATTTTTACAAACAGTACTCAACAAAAACAAAGGGTTTAAAAATATTAACTGGCATGGCGATAAAAATGAAGTAGATTTCGATATACCAGAAGATTTAACTAGTAGCGACATGACGTATTTCAAGTTTTCCCCAATAACTTCGTCAGACGTAGAACGCTCCTTTTCTTTATGTAAAACTTTGTTGGCACCAAACAGGAGGTCTTTCAAGTTCGAAAACCTGAAGAAATCATTGGTTGTTCAATGCAATAACTACTTTGAAGGTAAAATATATAATTTTAATTATATTTAATTATATAATTTATACTTCTTTTATAGATCTTGTATACGACGAAGACCAAGACTAGTTAAGATCAATAGATAACTCGTATACTTATACCAATAAGTAAAAATACTAATATTTAAACTAAAATTAATAAAAAAAATTATACTAATGAAAAAAATAAAAATAAAAGTTTAACTTTTGTAGTTTTTTTTTTTTTTTTCATATTTTGAGAATTTTTACAGTATATTTTGTCAGATTATAGTGCATATATGCATGCATATTTAATAGTTTTTAAGTGCATTAAATTCACAGCAATGTTTACAATACATAGTACTATACTACTATGTATACCTAGTGCTCGTATAAATATAGGTGAAAAATGTCCTAAAAAATTTAAAAATGCCTTAAAAACGTCAAAAAAAAAAAAAAAAAAATGCCCAAACAGAATTCGAATAAAACACGTACTGTTCGAGGGAACAAACGGGAGTGAGCGGAACAATCACCGCGTGAAGTGATCCCGGTTTTAACTGCGTCTATCGATCATCCCGAATGAGAAAAAAGATATTAAGCGACCAAAATTCAAGGGACACGTCCATAATGACATACGGGCGAGCTTATTCGCGTCGGCGGACGTCCGCTGTGGCATCGCACGCTATATAAATTCCAAATACCGAGCCCGGAAGCTCTGTCCGACCGAAAACCTCGGAGATTTTCTCCGAGACGCGCGTCCGCGAGTGCCAGCCAGAAGCCCGCGCTTAATAACGCAAAACGTTACTTATATCGTGTAACCGGCCAACGCTCGTTTTTTCGTTTTCCGATATATCCGAAAAGCTCGTCTGCGATGCAACGCGTATTGGATTTCCGATTCGCGGAATCGCATCGAGCCCAGAAAAGGTTAATCGAAAAATAAATGCGAAAATGCCAACGCGCATTACGTGTAGTGTAATATCGTGAGACCCGCAGTGCACCGCTCCGCATACATAGTGTGTACGATATTATGTATTATACTATGTGTTATACTTTGTACGTGTATACAACCCACTCGCAGCACAAAACCTCTCACCCCCCTCCCCCCCCCACCCCATAGACGGTCGTGTACAGCCGGTAGCGGAAAAAATGTCATCGTCATTTCCGTGCGAACGTTCCGAAACCGTTTCGAACGACGTGTCTGCGCGGAGGAGCGTAACGCCAGACGAGAAAGTCGAAATGACTTTTGTTCAAATCGATGTGTGTTTTAAACATTTTTTGTTTTTTTAAAGCGTTTGCATAACGTACACCCATCATTTTCTAAGTCGAACAGTTTGTTTGTCGGCAATATTTTTCGGAGTATAAATTTATTCGAAACGATACGACTTTTTTCAAAATATTCGTTTTGCGGGTTTCCCGAAATAGGTAATAATTTTCCTAGCTTTTGACACGCGATTAAAAATAAAACATCGATTTTTTTTTATTTTTTTTTTTTTTATTAGGTCTTTCTGTTACACCCTGCACAGTCCAACTTTCGGCATCAAATATTTAGTAAGGTTTTAAAACATCACGAAAGTCATATTCTATGAAGGTTTCATTAAATATGAACTCATCTTCATGAGAAATAGAAATATAATGAAAATATTGAGTTTTTAAATTTAAGAGGTTTAATTGTATATACTAACAACAGAAGACACTTACTCGAGTGAAAATGTTGGTAAAAATGTTTACACGATAATAGACAATGCATTGTATCTACAAATATTACAATTTTGAATATCTAATTAAATATGCTTTATAAGTCGATTTTTAGTTGTACCTAAGTACGCACGACGTAACAGAATGACCGGACAAATTAAATAACTTTTTTTCTAAACAATATTTAAAACTTTGAAGTAGGTACATTTTAATTTTTTTTATTTTTAAATACTAAAAATAATACATTTGAATTGTATTACAATTTTTTTGGAAAAATGCAAATGAGCCAACTTTGCAAATCTAATTCTTAGAAAATGTTTGACGATAAAAACGTGAAATTTATTTTCATTAATGTTTTAAAACATCGATAATTTTTGTAGAGTAAATTCATTCGAAACGTAATGAGTTTTTAAAAAATATTATTTTTCAGAAGTTCAGACATAAGTAAATCATACATTATTGATTGTCCACGTATTTTTCAAACTAGTATGAATTTGTCATTTGTCGGGTCTTTCGTTGACACCCTGTAATATTTATTACATAATTATATATATTCATTATTTATTTTAAGAAATTCCATTCAGAAAGCCGATGGACGTTATTTTTTTTTTCAAACCGATGCGGCTAAATACTTCATCAATGATTATTCCGTAATAAACGAATTTTATTCGACGAAACTACCCAAATTGCACACACTTCACTATTTTAAAAGTTGTTTAAAAATTACTAATGGGAATTTTTATTTAATTTAATTTTCATTTTAAAAATCTAATAGGTCCCAATGAACAGGTTCATGCGGGGGCTCTGTGAAACCTTATGTCTGACACAATTATTGCAATGTGGTCGTTTCTTACACGGCAAAATCAACGGGAAATTAAATAAAGACAGAGATCACATACTAAATTATTAAATAAATACAATATAAATATTTAAAGTAAAGGAATAATATTTTATGGTCAGTGATGCCTGACACAACAATGTGCAATTGGCAGCTATTGTTGCAGTAGCCATTTTCAAAGGCATATCATTTAATGTTTTTGAAGTTTAGACAATATGGTGCAAATTCGAAGGGAGTCGATTAAAAATAAATAGCAAACGACGTAAGAAAAAGAAGGTCATCTATTGGAGTTTTCGTGAGTCCTGGGAACAACGATGCAATTCAATTGATATAGGTTCCCAGTATGGATACTATGGTTTAACGAGTTTCAATAAACTACGAAAATTGCATACTTCATTATTTTAAAAAGTTATTTAATAATCATTACGTGTGCAATAGGTAATATATACGTTAATGACCTAAGCCGTTGCCTAAAATATCATCCCCAAGACTATAATAATTATATACCCCATGGCCTTTATATTTTTGTCTTTCAATTCGAAAACACGCACACTTTGAATGTTACCATCCGCCGAATAATTTGCAGCAGAAAAGCGATGATAGTCAGAAGTCTGTTTTCCACGGGTGACAGGACGAGCCTTGCGAAGAAATCTAAACGACTAGAAAATATTATGGTTTTTGAGCGTGTTTGAAAATTCCAGCAATCGAAGTTTGAACACCTGCTGCATCGAAGAAAACCACTAAAAAGGTGAGTGTGATTGGCGAATCACACTGTACGACTTCGAGCTCCGATTGCGACGCATCGCGTACTAAAAGTAAAGACCTATAGATTGAGTGGGGAAAGAGGGGGCCACGGACGGTGAGAAACAGGGGGCCGTGAAAAATCCCAGACGCTCGTTTCCACCTAATTGGCAAAACCGCGTTGAATTTTTCGAAACTAAATTTTTTTTTTTTGCCACCCGCGTAACCCGAAAGAAAACCACCAAACTTTGACTCTTACCGTTTGCGCACAGTTTCGTCGAGACCCGTGATAATTATAATATTGATAAATGAAGTGTAGAACATATTATAATAATACGACAGCACGCGGCACGTGTTTCCTCTGATAGTAATAATTTGTATTTTATTAAAATACCCGGATGACGATTTTGAATTGTTTACAATACATAAATTAACTTTGTTATTAATTTACTATGACAAATGATAATCCTCAGACCGGTCGCACGTGTCCGAAGCCTGATTTCAAGGCTGCTTCGCATTGTCAATAAGTACTTTGTGACGCATATACTTTTGTACATTGCAAATAATGTTATCATTTGAAAAACATTATGTTTGTGATGTGCTAGAGCACGAAAGTTAATCTATGATCCTGCGCTGAGCAAGTTGATTGATTTTAGATTCTGAGCGGAGCGATGAATGTATTGATTTTGCAACGATGTGTGTTTTTATGTTTATTTATTTTGTTGTGTCTATGTCATCACGGTTTCTTACAGTAAAAGTGCTTCGATTTTTTTAAACGGCGACTTTTCCGGCAAGAAAGCGAATCTAGCAGGTGCACTCGGGAGGTCAAAATTTAAAATTCCCAATGGTTTTCAAGAGCGACATGAAAAACAAACGAAAACTCAAGGAAAAACGGGAATTTTTACGCTAAACCAGGTTTTGAAAAAATCGATTTTGTTTTTTGTGTAACGCTAGTGTTCGAGTTTTCTTTACACCATAAAATATTCAAAATATTTTGACTTGTGTTGAACTATTAACAGGCATATTATACAATTTTCGATTTTTATTTGTTTTTTTTTCAAACCTACTAGCTAAAAAATGTTTGCTTGGTCGAAAAATTTGTAAATTTAATACAATGTCCCTCGTAAGTTATTGTTATTGGAAATTAAAAAAAAAGTTGAGTGTAAATTTATAATAATTTTTTATAAGCGTTTAAACTAAGAATTTTGACAAAATTTTTAAAAAACACTAAAATTAGCAAATTATATTTAGTTAGAAATTCGTTAAATTTTTTAGATTCCTTATAAGTTTGCCTACCTTTAACGAACAAAATTTCAGCTGAAAAGTCTAATCAAATTTTTATGAGCGTTTGAAATTGTTATTTTGACAATATTTATCAAATTGAAAATTTTTTAAATTTTAAATTTTTATAGCTAAGAATTGAAAATTCAAAACAAGGTTCCACTAAAACTGTTTTTTCCGTGACTAAGAAATCTAAAAAATATATGAATACAGTTATTTTTTATAGACATTTTAAGTTCAAGTTTGGAAAAAATTGAATATTAACACAAAAATAACGTTTATAATTTTATTGTGATTTGGTTCCAAAACAGCTGAATTTTACATATTTATATTTAATATTTTTCCAGCATCACTGCGAATTCAAGAATAATATTAATATTCAACCTGACGGCTACCGTGTTAACAATAAGTACCTAAACACAATATAAAATATCCTAGACTGACGTACCGTCTCCGCTCAGAATCGAATGATATGATATCATTGAATTCAAATTTAATACCATCCATTACAGCTATCTCCTAAACATCTAATGTACAGCAGAGCGACATCCACTTACCCGCCTTTTTTTTTTTTACCTATGTCAAGTTAATTTAACTATATTTTATTCTTTCGACTAATTTAAAAATTAAATTACTAGGCATTTTACACTTATCAATTGAATCAACTAATACTGTCAACTCGTCTTCTGAATATCTAATGCATACGGTTAAATAAAAACTAATAAAAGATGCACGAAAATCTTGGATAAGTATTGTCCTGCACGAATGTGTCCAATAAGATGCAAGTACGAAGTACCAATTTGCATATAAATAAATAAACAATGGTAACATTATAAATGTTTATTGGTAACAACTAACGGATCGAGGAAACCACAACTGGTAAGTACAATATGTAGTGAAAATAAATACCAAATAACTGTACTGCTAATAATAATGAACAGGCAACGATAATTATATATCATTGGAAATTTTTCAATTGAAGTATTTCGAAATTGAAAATTTCACTCTTCTTGAAATATTTCAATCAGATTATGAAAATCATATATTTTTTCTCTTAGGCGTATTTTGTTGTATAGACGATTAGAAATTGTTATTGATTACACACAGAACATCTATATTGATAATGAATGACCTACGAACCAAGGTTTACGATTATTATTATGATAATTGGTTATAAATTACGTGTAAATGGTAGGTGTTATAATATCGTAATATAATATTGAATTAAATGACTCATTTTGGACCAGTTTTTTATGAGTTGTAAAAACAGATACAATTGCTGATGTTGATGGTCATAGTACAATAGAAGTCCGATCATCCGAACGCCAATCAGCTGGACGTCCAATTAATCGGACGAGAAAAAAAAACGGTGCGGGCCGTTATTCATGCAAGTGTCTCGTAATCGTTTTTAGATTAGATAAAGAATTGATATTATAATATATTATTCTCAATAATATCCGTCATTCCGACGTAGGTACATTAAAAATTCTGAAGCTTTTGGTGCATTGGATTTGGCGTTTAAATGGTCCGAGAGGCAAGAAGAATCGAACACCTGCAGTAACTAACGATTATTTTGTTTCGGTTAAATATATAATGAAATCATTTGTTTATGGTTACGAATTTTAAACTATATTACATATTATATGTGAATAATAAATACATACGTACAATATATTCGTACAATTATATGACTTTTGATATGTCGTACGTCAATCATCCGGATATTTGCTTATCCGGACCACCCTTGACATTAAGTCCGGATAATCGGAGTTTCTGTCCGTACTACTTGTGAAAAATGACCAAAAATAAACAAAAAAAAAAATGAACGTTCAATTTAGCATATAGCTGCAAAAATATTGCCCAACATTTACTTCTAAATCATTATAAATGATAACTGATTAACTGTAGTGATGACGAATTTATTTGGCTCGTGGCGAGAGTCGCGTGCAAACAAATCAAAAACAATATTGCATAAGTATTGCCCGTGTGTATCGTTGTAAGATGTGAGTACCAATTATCATACAAATAAGTAAATAATGGTAACGAAATTTAAGCTTGTAAAACTTATGAAGAATTATTATGGTACAGTTCCGTTGCGTATTCCATTGCATTGCGTTTGCTGTTCGTCGATTTTATAATATTATTCGTATTTACATTTAAAATGCCGAAATCCGGGCAGTTTGTGACTAGCGTATAACCCCAACATTTTTGGTGAGCATAGAGAAAATGTATTTTCGAGCGACGGGTCGGTCTTTTATTGTGAATTATGTGACATTTCAGTATCTGCAGATCGAAAATATATCGTTAAAAACGAGGAGAGCAATTTTTCTGTTTATTTGAACTCGGTGTATTCTAATGAGAGATGTTTCGAGTTTGATAACCCAAAAAAATCATTTACCGCTGAATCGCAATTATAATATACATATATTGATTGCAAGGATCCTGAAACACCGGATAAAAATCAGTTTAATTGGAATTTTTATTTTGTAATATATTATTTTTAACTGTACCGATTATCACTTTCCATTGAAAATAAATTCATTTTTAATGAAATTTTTAAGTGCCATTTTGTGTATTATTATTTCCTGCAATAATGCAATCAATTTTCAAAAAATTGTCGGTGCAATAACCCTAATTATTTTATTATTATGAACAATAATAATATACTTGGTGATTCGTTCGGGACACCCGTTATTCAAAAAGTATTAATGTTTTTGAAAACATTTTTTTTTTTACATTGTTTGAAGTATTGACAAAATAATATAAAAATCAAATTTAGAATGAGTAGCTTATGAGTTATAATTATTTAAAGATTAGGTGAACAGAGTAGTGAAACACAAATTGCGGGGTAACCACTTACCACTCTACTCTGTTCAGTCAAATTTGTATGCTCTTAATTCGTAGACTCCTTGTTGTACTTCGATTTTTAAGGATCGAAATACTTAAAAAGTATCCATCTCTGATATGTGAAATTAAAACCGTATTCTTAATGTTGTCATTCAAAAAAATAAAAAAGCATAAAAAATGTCGAGGATAAAAAATATTAAAATGTTGTTTTGTAACAAAAAAAGAAGCCACGAGGTTCAACATTTTTGTTTTCAAAAACATTTTTTGTTTTTGGAATGATGAGTGTTCAATGATAAAAGAATCATCCGATATAAATTGAAGTGGATGAGATTCATGATTTACATATGAATAGCAAATCAGTAGGTAATTATGAATGTAATTGAGGGCACACTGTCATGTAACTAAAAAGAAAAACGTTGTTGCCTCTTAGAAATTTTCTATTAACTGATAAAAAAGTAAATATATCTACACAATAAAAATGATAATTTAATTGTCGTCTGTACTGATATAAATGTAAATACAACATTTTTCTTAATTAGCTCGTTATAATATGTTCTTATAGGTACTATTTCACGACCTTATAATTGTATAAACGGTTACGAACAAAATGTTTTTCTGGGTAATATGAATATTCAAAATTAAAAACTTGATTGAAAATATTAAAAAATATATGCATACGTTTATTTTTAATCGAAAATAATTTTAAATAAATTTAACCTACTAACTGCAATAAGATGCGTGTTATGAAATTAACTTAACTTTTAAGTTATTAACTCGTCGATGCACAGACATGTGACACGGTAATCGGCAAAATATGTTTCTGGATGATTTGGAAATTGAAAATTAATTTGATTAAGAATAATTAAAAAAAAAAAAAAACAATAGGTTACATTTGAGGAGCAAAAAGAGTGGAGTTAAAGTTTAGTGAACTAAAACACCAAACCGGTTAGTCAAGAAAAGTGTCGAAATCGACTTAACTCCACAGTTCTTAACTCGTTGATGCTCAGCCACGTGTGACCGTGAAAAATATTAAAATATTATTCTGGATGAAGATATGATCGTTCAAAATTAATTTGATTCGGAATAACCAAAACGCAATGGATTAATATTTTAACTTGACAGAGAGGCCAACGAGTCAAGTTAAACTCGATTCGACTAAAACGCCGAACCGGTAAGTCCAGTCGGCATGCGTAGTGTTGCCTTGACTTTTAACTATTATTATTAATTAATTAATTAATTTGTATTTTGATTGGATATTTTGGGATTTTAAAAACAAAATTGCTTATTTTATTACATTTTTTTAAAAAACAATTTAATTTAACGAACTACAAAATGTTACCAGTCAACATAACTAAATCAGAACCATTAGGATTGACTTTGTTCGGATAAATTGAAGTCGTCAACAATACAAGAGAAAAACCCTCAACATGGCTAATGGAAACGTAGGAAAAGAAATTTACGGCAAATTTCAGAACGTAATTGAAAAAAATAAAGGATTTAAAACTTAGGTACGAATTTCAAGTTGCAGTTACAAATTTGAGCAAATGAAAAAAACCATGGTAGCACAGTGTAACGCAAATAATGTAATAAATAATAAATAACAATATAAATTAAAGTAAATAAAACACCGTGCACGTTTGAAAAAATGTATTTTAAATTGTAGTAAAAAAAAATAATGTACAAAAATAACTACCGGGTAGGAAAAATATGATATTTTCGGAATCGTAATACATTTTTTCGTGCATATCTTGGTGTTTTTCATCGACTAAAAATGCCTAAACGCTAAAGTCCTAAACGTATTATTAAATATACAATATTAATATATTGTACTTCCGGTTATAGTGACACGTACCATGGCGTCCACGCCGAGATCGCCGACCAGTTCGGCGGCCGGCTGCCAGCCGAGCACGTCGTAGAACCGCGTGCCCTGGAACGTGTCACCGGCGTACAGGTGGACGACGGCCGACGACGGGGCGCCGTCCGCGGCCACCCCGGCCCGTTCGGCGTCCAGCGCGCCGCGCAACCGGGCGAAACCGCCGTAGCCGCCGGCCGCGCCGCACGGGCCGCCGCGGTCGGCGTGGTCGCGGCAAGTCTCGTCGTAGTTCGAGTGCAAGTCGTTGGTGTGCAAGACGGTCAACCGGAACTCGCCGGGAACGGCCGCCGCCGCCATCGCCGCAGCCGCTTGAAGCAGTCCCAACGCCACGGCCGCGATCATCGTACTGCAGCTGCTCGGCCGCCGACCGTTATCAGAGCCGCCGCNNNNCCACCCCCCTCCCGCCGCCGCCGGCGTGATAACGGATTCGGATTCGTCGAGCGCGTTTCCTACCTCAACGATAATGTCACGCGAACGTGTTCCCGTACGCGACACGGTCGTCCGCTTGTTGATTCGTTGCGAGTCCGGTTAGGTTAGGTTAGCGCTTGAAACCGTCCGAATAAGCGCTTGGAAAAGCGTTGAAAAAACGTCGTCGCGAGCACTCGAACGAGAGCGTTCAAAAAAATATCGAATTCAAGCGAATTAACCTCCGCTTTCGAGATTTTAAGTATGTAAACGGAGAACCAGAAATGTGCCCAACCTGCAGCGGAGAACCTCTCACAGTCAAGCAACTCCTTATCCACTGCCGTATCCATATAGATACCAGAAAAAGTCTAAGATTGCCCGACGACTTCTTTGAAGCCCTCAGCCCTATCCATGACAACACCAACAAAATAATCATATTTTTAAAACAAATTGATATGTAGGTATAATTTAATTTAAGAATCTATTGTATATAACTATACTCTATTATGTTCTAATTACGAATTTTTGTTGCAAGCTAACCTAACCTTAGCAGTTGACGCTGTACCATGAATGAAAAAAAAAAAAAAATGTAAACGATAATTACAAATAATTGAAAAAAAAAATGATTAATCAATTAAATACGCGACAACGCAGATGAGATGAGAATTATTTTTGATTTCAATTCCATCGACAACGACTTTGCGCAGGAGAAAACCATAAAAAAAAACTAGAAAAACTGATGAAAAAAATCAAAAAAAAATCATAAAAACCGGAAATTAGCATTTTTTTAAAAATCGCTGAAAAAAGTAAAAAAAAAACCACTTTCAATTTTCATAATTGAACGTGTTGTAACACGACTACACTTCCATAGTGACCTGCTACGTTTTAAGTCGATTCATAAAAATAACCATTGAGTCTCGAACCCTGGTTACAACACTGTGTATATAGTTGTAGTACAATAATATTTTACGAATTATTATTGATAATACGATAAAAATCATCTGCCGCTTTGCAACTACACTTAGGCACACTCAGCGAATTATGTGAAAAAATATAATTATTTGAAAAAAAGTCCGCGAAGACTCGAATAGGGACGATATCGGCGTCGTAGGTGTGAATGACGTATTATGGTATAAGTCGTGCTGTGAAGAATTAAATGACGAATTTCGGAACAGTAGTTCATTAGCAGTAATTATATAGGGATATCGCTGCTGACGTCGTGACCAAAAAGTACCAGAAATGACCGAATAACATACACCGCACTTAATTGGCATACGACTGTAAAAAATTACCAAACGTTATTTTAAAAGTTGCCAACTTTATCAAAAAAGAACAATTCATTATGGCTTATTGAATGACAAAAAAATCATAACTGATACGCTTTTTTCAGAATTAAATATTTCTTAGTGAAATCCGCATATAACGATGTTTGTTGGTCTTATATTTAAATGTGTAAAATATTATTTGTTTTTAAAGTACTTAATCATGTTTCTTAGATTTTTATTTTATTTTATAATTGTGTATAATATTATTTTTCTTATAATTTATGTACGATTATTCGCTAACGCTAATGATTTGATTGATTGACTATATATCTATATAGCGATGACGAATCCGGATTAGTGGCGAGTGTTGCATGTTTCCCACATAGTACTTGTTGATCTAATATATTCCTATGTACTCCAAAATCCACATGTGGTTCATCGCTACAACACTGCACTATAATAATGATTATGTTTTATTGTGGCGAGTAGAAAACTATTTCCTTCTTATCACCTATTTGATTATTTTTATGGTGTTTAACACTAAAATTCGGTTTTTTTAAACATTTTATACCGAGATTTTTGATTAAAAAAATATTACTTTGCCAAGTGCCAATGAGAGCATTTGATTCAATCGAATATTATTAGCCGTGATTTTGTTGAACGTATTGAACATATGAACATATGTACGACGTAAAAATCAAGATTACTTGTGGCGACGGGAGATCAAATGACGATATAATTTTTATTTTCAGATTAAAAGTCCAAGTCCAAGAAAATCGTAGAAGTTGTGGGTTCCTGCAAAATTTCAGTTATTAAATTCAATTAAAAATTATTTTTTGGTTCAAAAATTGCTTAAAAACTAAAAAATTAAGTTTATTTTTCAAAATGTCCGGGGAATAAAGGCAATTTTTATGACTATTTTTTTGGATTTTTATTAGGGCATTACATTCCCAGCCCTGATAAAATGAAGGCCCGTTTACACGACGACAGTACTGTCATGGTAGCACTACCGTCTTGATAGTAAACGTCAACTATCTAGGTTAGTGCTTCTCAAACTCAGCTCTCCAGAGACCTTCGGATCAGTATATTATTTATTTTGTTTTGACTAGTAAGGTAACTAGTAATAAGGCCTTATTAAAAAAAAAACAATAATTATTTTAAATTGCCAAAACGCAATGGCCTGTTATTTAATAATAATAATACAATTATCATTACATCTTAGAAGTTTATTTCGCTTTAGACTTTATCGACTATAATAAACATGTACAGTTAAGAAAAAAATTATTTTCTATTATTTTGACGATTTTTATGGTAAAAAATATCATACCACATCATACTGGTTTTGCTTAATGTTGGCAACTTTTTCCTCGGTGAACACCTTTTTTGCTCGGGTGAATGTATGATGGTAACTTTTCGAAAACAAAATTTTTTTTTAACTTTCGGGTGCAGGCGAGAGGGGGCTAGCCAATTTTCCATTCATTTTAGGGGGGGGGGTAGGAGTGCTGTTGACAAACAACGTTGAGAAGCACTGATCTAGACTGTGAACCGTGTGTGCTAGTGCTGGATGTACTGCCGTCAAAGTTCACAGCTAATGCCCACTATATAATAATTCATTGTTGTCGAATATCGTTTGCACGACGACAGTTAAGTTTCGTGGCAGTTACTTCCGTGACATTAACTACCGCCGTTTCCTGTCATTGTGTATTCGCGGCTCTACGTATTTTTATATCGCATGCTTCATTCTTCTCTCTCATATTTATTTGTATACTTATTTTCATACAATTACTACACGTCGCATACCCGACGTATGACGACATTGCGATGTCGTTGCGATACTTACAGATTTGCACTTTGCGTCCGGAATAACGTGATACAATGTCAAGTGTAAAATATAATACGATATATTATGGAAACGCGAACGCGTGGTTCGCTTAAAGTAGGGAGGAAAAGAAGTCTGAGTCGGCTTATATTACGACCGCGCGTGACAGGTGGTTCACAACGAGTGTGCACAGAGGTTGCAGGGCGTTATAATGTTGTTATTGTTAATTTATAATGTATCGCGTCTCTGTAGAATATCGATCGCAATAGCAACAGCTATATTCCTCGAATGTAAAGTTTTTTTTTTACAATAATAATATTCTATGGGTTTGAGCGTTTTGAGTTTAGGCACTTCGACCTTCCGAAACCCAAAATTAAGTATCTGCACACAAAAAAACTTGTCGAAATTTTTTTATTCATCGATGTATTTTTCAGATAGTTATTCTGCTTCTGGGTCAGAAGTGTATTATAATAAATAATATTTTCATTGAAAAGTCAAAAGTTTAAACTCTCCGAAAACAACGAATTTTGTCTCCGTTGAGAGAATCACAGGCCGTAGAATATAATTATAATATTACCTACATGACGGATAGAATATCCCACAGAATTAGTTTTCGTCCACAACTATGTAAATATACTCGGTTCCTGACAGCATTTTTAAGTTCCGCATCACCCATTTGAATACACGATGAAGGTTCCACTTATAAATATATTTTCGAGCATGTCATTCGCTCTTGAAAATTGGCCACTTACAGTCGCCAACGAACTATGATAACTACTTGTATACGAGAAACACGAAAGAAAAACGTTTTGGTTTTGGTTTTGTTAGCGAAAATAAATTATCATTAAAATCGAGTAGATTTTGTGATTAGTAGTGGCGGCTATAAAATTAAATAATTTTTTTAAACTATAGAAGAAGAGTGCGCTATATATTATATTCAGATGGTGTGGTCTAAATCTTTTTATTACTATATTGATACTATATTTCGCCAGACTTGGTAATTTTTTAATTTATTTAGAAATATAACCTTTTTAAATCGATATTGTATTTCGCACGCATCATTAATTTAACATTTATAAGACATTAATTTTCTTCTTTTAATTCAATTTAGCCAGTTGTGCACTACGTATCTCACAATAATTGTAAACGTTTCTGGCCGATTAATGTAACCCTAGTTGTAACCGACCATTATTTCGTAATGTAAATGAAAAACTCAAAACTTAACCCACAGTCTCAAATATCAATCCCAGTAAAATAATGCGACCCTCAACTTTGAAGCATCAGTACATTTATGAATTTAGTCCTAAAAAAACACAATTTGGAAACTGTTCTAGTCGAGTCTCGACTTGTATAACACATATTATTCCATTTAAGTTTCGGCTCACTAAACTAGAAAGACGATATTATTAAATTATTAAAAAAACAATGTCAAACAATGAATTAAAAAAAAGGCCAAAGACAATATATTCTGTGAAAGACCATAATATGAACTTATGAATAGTTATACGTAACATTGAGCTTGCTACGAATGATATTAATGCTTTGACAACTATTTACTGGTTTAAATTTAATTAGAAAAAATGTTAACCGTGCCAGGTTTTTTTTAGTTTTGTGACTCAATTCGGATGCAGCCCAAAGCATAACGACTAATTTAAAAAATCACTTTCCACTTTTGACCGCGTACATAATAATAGTTTATTAAAATATATGTTCAACTATACGATTCACCAATCAGGTTTTATCTCCTTAGCACAATTTTGGGACCAAACTACTAAAACGTTGGGCTCTCCCGTCTCGTCCTGTAAAATTGCATTTTTGGCGGTTACGTCGCTTGGCCTTTCCGCAACCATCCGCCACTTATTAATAACATTATTACTACAGTGACATTCGTTAAGTTTTTCGCCCAAGAAAAATATTTAAAACGTGGATTTACATTTTTATTTCATTTTGTGCTTGATTGTTTTTTTTTTTTTTTAAATGGCGACTTAATCCTTTTTTTACGCGAAAAGGTATTTATTTTTTAAAGATAAAGCACGTATTGTGAGTTCTAAAAAAATCTTTAACGTTACTCTGGTTAGATAACGGCGCGAGTACGTCATATGGTCACAGCATTTTATTGGTTACATAAAAAAGACACGTCCCCGCGGTTATCATGCCGTTCGTTCAATGTTTTTTTTTTAAATTTAAAAAATGTTCTTCGGAGAGGGCATTTTCTCAAACATTATTATAACGTTGTATTCTGGAAACGCGGCTGGAGCGAAAACAAGCGATTACCAGACTAGATCGAAAAGTGTCTGATTAAAAAATTAAATTACGACCACGACCACGAACGGCACGAAAAAAGTTTGTACGCTCACCAAAAACACTTCTCGATTTCTGATTATATTTTGTCGTTACATCTCACATTCCATTGTGTCGCAGAAACAGCGGGGCTGCACACGGACAGTCCAAAGCGATCATAATATATTATGACTTCCGGTCCAACTCCGCGGCGTAACATCAAGTCGCGCGAAATCGCGTACTTGTAATTTGTACGCATATTATATATTCGTTTCCGGTGTCATAGTCGCGGCTACCGAGTCGGGGGTGACTTAAACAACTTTTGGCTCTCGTTTTGAATTATTAGTATTAATGCTCGGCTGTTATACGTTAAGCGTGTATGAGTGTGCGACGCGACGTTAGTTGTTTTGAGTACATTTTTATTTCGCTTTTTGTTTTACAATTGTAGTTGTACTTGTGTGTGTGTGTGTGTGTGTGTGTGTGTGTGTTCCGCCCAGTTGCAGTTATGCGCAGAGAGCGCAGCGGCGTTAAAAATAATCGTTTATGACACTCGAACTAAAAGAGAAGTGAGCGATAAAAAAAATGACTTCATCCGATTCCGAGAATTCGTATTAATTTTAAAAAACGATTGTACAGGGGCGGGTCGCGGTAAACATTATTCTTAAAAATAATCTCCAGTCATAATATTATGGGTGGTGTTGATGTTGTTGTAAATGTTCAATAAGAATATATGATCGGGAATTGAACGCGAAATGCACTTCTTTTCGGGAAGTCCCGGGCAGTGCTTTTCGAGTACGAAATCCGATTCGTACATCAGAGAGAACTATTGAAAACTTAAACTTTTATTTTGCGTTTTTTAGAGAATTTTTTATAATTTTTTTGCCGATCATTCTTGTATATGATTTCAATACTTCGATTGTTTTATAATATATATATATATATATATACGTAATCGAGTTTATTTCATAAAGTTTGTGCCTATATATCCGTTTGCTAAACAATTGTTCAAAAAAAAAAACGTTCCAGTCTCGTTTAAGTATACGTTATTGCGATTGAAACGCATTGTTGAATAGTTTTTATGGCATTTGAATCCGGCCCCAAAACATGAGCTTACTGGCCACCCGACACACGTCTGTCAGAGTGTTTTTTTTTTTTTTTTAATAATCCTTCAAGACACCGACTGGGAGCATTTTACTAATCATTACAAACTTTCAAAAGACACGTTTCTGATGAACGATCCTAAATAAAAGAGGGGCAAGTGCGGGGTACCGCTTTGTCGTACATGAGAGGTCGTGTGGGCCACTGTAATGGTTTCAGGGCTTTGAGATCGAATCACATTTTTACGATATTAAGTAGAGTTTTGCTTATCGGTTTTAGTTTTTTCTGATTTTTAAATTAAAAATCACATATTGATTTTATAATTTGACGATTTATATATCGATGTACCTGCACTGTCGATTTGATTGTTTTATGATTTAAATTTTTTTTTTTTTTGATTTATTCACTTGCACTACTTATGGTTTCAATTTCGATTTCTCCCTATGAGCCATTTATAATAGATAAGTACATGTGAGATCGTCATTAAAAAAAAGAATACTTCGTTTGAATAAATCCTACGATTACGTAGAGCCCACGAGTGACACCCGAATTGAAAAAAATATAATAAGTCAAGGCCGAAACGAGTAATTATTATCTAACTGTTAAAAAAAAAAAAGGTGGTCCCACTCTGCTGCACAGTAATCGACGAGCATGTCGTTGTAATGGATGTGTTTTATTTAAATTCAATGATCAATAATTGCATATAAAAACGATTCCGAGCTGAGAAGTTGTGTGTCATCATAACATACTTGTAAACATTAATAGGTAGTTTAAAAAAATGATAAAAATTGAAAACAGCTCATGGTTATAATAAGAGTTAAGATTTTAATGACCTAAAAAATACACAAAAATGTACTAAAAAAAAATATGCAAAAATGACCCAAAAACTCTAAAAAATTAACTTAAAAATGACCAAAAAATGTACCTAGATGACCGAAAAAAACTTAATTTTAAAATTAATATTATTATTAAATATTAATTAATATTTATTCAATTTTTATATTACACAAAAAAGGTAAAAATTTGTTGTAAGAAGTAAATTAAACATATTAATTCTAATTTGAGTTGACTTGTGAGTTGAATTAATCATATTACTTTTCGATTCACACCCATTTTGCCAAATCCCAATTCGACGACAACTCAGTTTGTGACGAATATATGTTTTAAAATATTTTTAATATTATTTTTAAATATAATTTCAACTATCCCGATTCACCGACAAGTGACAATAATTTTATCGAAAACGTGTATGACAGTGATAATATTATAGTATGCTCAATGCTGTCGATCTAAGTGCAGAAGGACTATTTCTATAAGGGTACTATATAGGTACTAATTGAGATTACCTTTATAACACGTATTAAAGAAACTCAAAATAAACTTAAAATAAACAAAAATTGGTTTGAATACACAAAATGAACGTAATATTTGTAAAAATGATCTTTAAAATGCAATAGAATGCAAAATAAAAATTACACATTCTAAATTGTTATATCACGAATTAAATTTATTTTTTGGTTAGAACAGTTAGGTACCACTAAAAGAAAAAAATTCAAAAGTCACTAAAATCTTAACTCTAGTTTTAACGTTTAGGTGAACTTTTTTTTTTTTAATAGAGGCAAAAAAAACTTTTTGTGAATCTTCTATTACTAATTTCTAATTTTAGCTATGAAAAGAAAAACTTTTATTAATTTCTAACTGAAACATAGTGTGCGCCGTGTCGCTCCTACTTTTAACAATCGCGGTTAGCGACAACGACTCGCGCAATGCCGTAGCAGGGAAGAGGAGCGAACTCACAATATATTACCTCGTACAAATCTTATTGATTAGGTTAATGCGTAATGACGCGATATATATATATTTTTACACAATAATAAATATTGTAAACGCCGTGTACAATTTGACACGCGCTACAACCAATAAAAATAATAGTTTGCACAGTAATAATAATTTGAACAATAACTATAACAATAAACAATGGTAATTTTATGATATGACCTGATCGACACCTCGGGGACAGGTCACTGGTCACCACGGTCCTCGCTGGAAATGCGACAGCGTCTTCCTCGTCATCAACCAAAATCGGCACCGGGGCGCAGTTGAACGACGGTCCAGCGTTGACACATATAATGAAATAATTCGGTGGTGTGGGGTGACACAGTCCGTCAAACTTAAACTGTCTTCAAGTTTACGACGGTATAAACGTGCACCAATTATGAGCGTAAATCATAAATAGTTAAGAATAATGACCACGAGGTCTAACCACAGCCACACGAAGCCACGCGAACCGGCGGTACGTGATCCGCCAGGCTCGAGCGTAGGAAAAAGACAACCACAAAAAACGTCCTTGGCACGGGAGCCGTGGACGCCGGCCGGCGTGTGGACGCCGTGGAGGGGGAACGACTCATCGCGAACATTCCGCGCCGAACATGAGACTTGTAAAGCCTTTGGACTTTGGTAGATTCGGCGGGAAGTTCAGCCGTGTTCGAACATTCTCCCCCCTGTGGGCTATGGCTCACACGACGTTGGAAGAACCGGCTGGGAAAATTCCAACGATGAAGGTGGAGGTCCAATGCTCATGGTCAGATGATGTTCGCGTTGTCGATCAGGCCAATGACGAATCTTACATTTGCGTGCAAAATAAAAAATCTACATAATATATAAAAGGAGGAACGTATGGTTCAATTAATAATAAATAATTAGTTGTATAAAGACAACACAAATACATAATAATAGTAAAAAATTAGTACAAAGAATAATACAATAAATAAACAACAAATAATGAAATAATACAATGTTAGGACTCCCCCCGTCCCAACGCCCGGATTGTCGAGGGACGCACATAATTCGTAGCAATAGACTCATACCAGGGAAGAAAGGTGGGGAGCATGGCAGTTCACCGCGATGTGCTGATGACACCAGGCCGAGCAGTACAATGTTCATTCAGTGGGTAACAATACCAATTTAACCACAGGTCGGACAATTTCTCCAGCTTGAGTTAATACACGAGCAACACGGACAATGCCGTCAGCCCCTGGGGTTACCTCCATGACCCGGCCTAGCCGCCACATCAGCGGGGGGCTGTGATTATCAATAATTACCACCATATCATTGACGTTTAAATTAGGAGCATTTTGGGTCCACTTAGACCGCTCCTGAAGAGTGGTCAAATATTCGTTCGACCATCGTCTCCAAAACGCCTGGTGGCATTGGTCAAGTAGTTTCCACCTATCCCGGACATTACGTTTGGCATCAGGGGTAGACCTCGGAGGAACGGCTATTAAAGGCTGGCCTATCAAAAAATGTCCCGGCGTTATGCATTCCAAATCGTGGGGAACTGTGGACGCAGGTGTTAACGGCCTAGAATTAAGTACCGCCTCTATGCGCGTCAATACTGTGGTAAATTCTTCGAACGTAAGAACGTGGTTCCCGATAACTCGAACCAATAGTCGCTTAGTGGACCGCACGGCGGCCTCCCACAATCCCCCGAAATGAGGAGCGCTCGGGGGGTTGAAATGCCACTCAACTATAGAACACGAATTTGCGATAGCAACTTGATTCTCAGGGCTATTTATTAGGTTGTGCAATTGTTTATTTGCCCCGACGAAATTTGTGCCGCAGTCCGAATATATATCGCTAGGTAAGCCCCTTCGGGCGACAAAACGGTCAAAAGCCGCCAAAAACGCCTCGGTAGACAAGTCGGAGACTACTTCCAGGTGTACAGCCTTAACAGCAAAACAGACAAACACGGCTATATAGATTTTGTATATGAAGGCTTTTCGGAGCCCGAGATCTCGCATTTGCAACGGCCCGGCGAAATCGATACCTACACGGGCGAATGGCCTACACCGCTGTACTCGCGCGGCTGGTAAGTTAGCCATTAACGGTTGCACCGGTTGCGCATTCAGCCGCACGCACACGGTACAACGTGACATTACTCCATGCAGCACAGACCTGAGCGCGATTACCCAATATTGCCGCGAAATCAGAGCTGCCATGATTCGCGGTCCCGAATGACAAGTTAGTTTGTGCCACCTTTCGCATAATAACTTGGAGAAATATGACTCTTTTGCCAATAGGACGGGATGTTTACAATCGTATGTTAACAGGGAGTGTTTTAAACGACCCCCTACTCGGATCACCGAATAGGCGTCGACAAAGGGCGATAATTTTGACAGTGATTTCGACGAAATACGATGGCTGTTCGACAGTTCGCGTCGTAGCGCGACAAAATAAACGCGTTGCGACACTCATACTAGCACGCGTGTTGCATCATCGAGCTCGGACTTACATAAATATTCAGGCGGACGGAAACCGGATCTGCCCGTACGACAACAATTAATGAACCGGCGAACACGCGCTATCACCCTGATCATGCGATCGAACGACGAAAAATTACTGAACCATTCGGCGCGCGCATCGTCGACGACAGTAGTGCAAACTATAGGTTTGAGTTCGGGTAGCCCATCTACGGGGACTGGGGACGACATTTGTTTCCACTCGGACATATCTGTATAGATTAACGTCGGCCCGCTCCAATATAAGGTTAAATGCGCTAACACTGACGGCATGACACCCCGTGACGCGCAATCGGCGGGGGTGTTTAACGAATCAATATGATGCCACTGACAGGTAGGTATCAAAGTTTGGACCTGATGTACGCGGTTCGACACATATGTTTTGAACGATTCGTGGGGAACGTTCAACAACGACAAAACGATCATAGAATCGGACCACGCATGAATACCGACTATATTTAATTGTGGCGCCAGTATGTGATTTAAACGACCTAACCAGCGGGCCAATAGCACCGCCGCATTTAGCTCAAGGCGCGGCACAGTCAACGGTTTTACTGGTGCTAATTTGGTTTTTGACCCAAGTAAAAAAATACAATTATCTGTCGGAGCATCGATAATGCGCACATACGCTACGGCTGCGTAGCCAAGCTGCGACGCGTCGCAAAAACCCAACAGCAAGCATGGTGATCCGTGACGAACATTTATATACCGGGGAACTTCAATAGTGATCAGTGCGAACATGAGACTTGTAAAGCCTTTGGACTTTGGTAGATTCGGCGGGAAGTTCAGCCGTGTTCGAACAGTAAGTAATAACAATATAAAATATCCTATAGACTGACATACCATCTCTGCTCAGAATCGTTTTCGTATACAATGATATGATATAATTGAATTTAAATGTTATACCATCCATCACAGAGATCTTCTGGACGCCCAATGAACAGCAGATTGACATCCACTTACCCGCTTTTTTTATTTTTTGTTTTTATTCATTACTTCGTTTGACTTATTTTCAACTTTTAGAATTAGAATGAAACGCTCAAGAAGAATGATTGAAGCTGCTAAAAAGGTAAGAAGTAACCAAAATACTGAAATAGACACGTTTTTATAAATGTTGGTTTATAAATTAAATAATAGGTCTCCAGGAATCTTTTTCCACCTTCAACTCAAGCAGGGAAGCGTGATATTGATAAATTAGCCAATAAAACTGAAGTAAGTAGGATATTTTACCTTATAATAAAATTAATATTAAAATATATATTTGACATAAGTATATATTTCTTTAGATATTGTTAAAACTAAAGTTTATTTGTTTAAATATTATACCCTATTCTGTCATAATACTGTACCGTTTTGATAAATTAATACTCCATTCCCTAATACCTCTACTAAAATGTTAAATGGTAGGTAATAAATTAATATTGTGTATTTTTTTAAATTATTATTATAAAGATTATTCATCAATATTCAATAATACTTATTAGTAATAACTAATAAGTTAAATAGGTAGTTACTTAAAAGATACCTAATATTAATAATTTTTAAAAACATTTACTAATATTTCATGTGCCTTGTGTACAAATAAATAAATATTAAAATGTATAATGTAAATTCATCTAAAGTTAGTACATTTTACAAAAAGAGAAATTATAATTTTTTTTTTTATTAAGTCAATATTATATTAAGCTCCAAAATCTTTTAAAATGTAGAAAAAAAGTTAGACTAGTGATGAAAACATGGATTTCTGAACCTATAAGAAAATGTATTATTTAATATTTATTTTAAAATCTCTATCTTAATATTTTACTGTTGTATATATATTTGTATTGATTTATTTTTTTTATATTTATGAATGTAGATCAGTATGTATATCATATGTATTTTTGTCTAGGATAAAATTAATGAGTGGTTAATGTCTTGTGAAAAAAAATCATTCAGTAACAGCAGCAAATCTAACTCCATTAAAGTATAATAATATATTAAAAATTAGATACAATAAATTATAGAAAAATATGTGTCCTAGCAAATTTTAATCACACAACAACTAATATTATATTATTATATTTTAGGATACTGCTTATGAAGAACAAAACAAAATTGACTTATTTGTCAACAAAATCGATGAAAATGTATTCAATGTATGCAAATATAATAATATAGTCTTAGGGTAATTGAAATATTTATTAAAAGAGTATATTTTTTTGTCTTGTAGGACAAAGTTACAAATTGGTTAAATGCATGTGAACCACTGAATTATAACAACTCAAGAGACATTATTAATATGGTGAGATTGTATAAGTGGAGTTACCTATTTATTGAATTAAGCTAATTTTGAAATTATATTTAGTATTTTTAGAACCAGGATCTTCTGAATATTAGTGAAAATACAGAGCTTACCGACACTTTATTATCTTCAAATACTCCAGAGGTAAAAATATGAAAATTGTATTAATTTTTACATTGTTTTAATTAGTGTTATTTAATATATTTATAGAATGATCTAGACATCCAAGAAATGGATTTTATTTACAACAATGATGAACTAGTTCCTGACAATAACACAACACTTGATGACTTGTTTCCTATTGTTATACAAATACCATGCACTACTGATCTTCAAATAACTGAACATGATACACCTGCTAAAATCTCAAACATAAGTTCAAATCCTGAGTATGCTGAACTTGTACAGACAAATCCAAGTGGTAGAAAAAGAAATAAAATAAATCAATAGAAAATAAGACAAATACAATAAACAAAATTCCTCATGAGTGGTTACTTACATGTCCTCACTCCAATAAAGTATAAAAAAAATGTAATGTATCAATTTTAAAGCCAACTGATATAAGCGCTTTTAAAACAAATTTATGTGATTTATCTTACAAAATAGAACAAGATAAATTCCTCCTTACAATGATGAAAATTAAATGTCCAATGAGAACGGATCGTCGCAAAGGAAACAAAGAAGAAAAAACAGTGATTGTTTATTATTTGCCTACAGAAAAAGGTGACCTTCTTCAAGTCTGTTCAATTGCATTTACTGACATTACAAGAATTACAAAAAGGCGTTTAAATATAATAGCTTAAAACTTAAAAAAAAGTCATAGTAGACCCAAAGAAAAAAGAGGAGGATTTAGTATTACAAGGGTAAATACATTTGACGAAATAACTATATCTATTAAAAACCATATAGAATCTTTTAAAAGTAAAAAGAGTCATTATTGTAGAGAAGATACAGGCCGTAGTTACTTGCAACCCGGTTTATCTGTGGCAGACGGCAGTTATGTGGAAACATTGGAAGAAAAAGAGGGAAGTTAGTAATCAATCTACTACATCTCTAAGTAAATATTATGATGTTTTTTGTAATAATTTTAATTTGAGTTTTGGACATCCGAGACAAGATGTCTGTTCATTTTGTTCTGAAACTTCAATTAAAATAAAAAATGAAATTGATATTGAGAAAAAAGTTGATTTGGAATATGTATTATTGGAACACAAAAATAAATCAAAATGTTTTTCTCGAATGATGGTAGAAAAATTACCGAATACTGTTCAGGTATGTTTTGATATGATGCAAAATCAACAGCTTCCTAAACTGAGTGTCACAGATACATTTTATGGTAGGCAAGCATGGGTTTAGAACCTTACTTTTGTTATAATGTCAGAGAATGACCAAAGTAAAGATAACTGCTACCTATATATGTTACCGTCAATGATGTAAATTAAGGAATTAATGTTAATGACTAGTCAATAACGATTTTTCCGATCAAATTAGGCAGTATACGATATTGACTAGGAAATATCGTTAATGTCTGTTATTATCAGTCAGTGATGTATTTAGAAATATTTCCTAGGTAATGATGATAACTCCGGGCTTTTTCAGGCGTGATGGGTAAAAATATAAAATCATTTATTTGTTGGTTTGATTAGAAATGTTCTTGTGTTGTAAAATTCTAGAAGATTATCATTATCTAAGTATAATCAGTACGTACTTATCAGCTATGATATGTCGATGGTCGTACATTAGGTACCTATATTAAGTAAAAGATAGCGATAACATGTATCTAGTATCCATCTATAGTACCTAATTTTATTACCTTTAAAGTCGATCAATTTGTTTGTGCACAGTTCACGTTCACTTCACATTCAGTACAGATTATCGAAAACATTTTGTTCCGACATCGATGTGAGTGAGTTCATACATTTTTGTTTCATTTTTGCTATGGAGATCGAAGAAATGAAAATAAAATTCGAAAATGCAATTTCCTTATTAATTGATGAGAAAAAACGGGACGATAACACAGCATACATCAATACTGTGCAGTATGACGAAAAACTAACGGCTGTTAAAAGTGCGAAATTAAAAAAAAAAAACCACAAGATTACAGATTAGTTCGTAAGTACGATGTTATGACTATTGCTGGGAAAGAAAAATTAATTAAACCAATATCAGATGGAGCAGTTCTCTATTATTTAAAAGTTGATGAAATGTTCGACGTCCTATATGCTACTCATATTGCAATTGGGCATGGGGGAAGAGATAGAATGGTTGCTGAATTAAAACATAAATATTGTAACGTTAGTCGTTACCAAAGAATCAATTATGGTTTTTTTTAAGCTTCTGTTCATATTGTCAAAAAAAAACAACCTAATCCGAAAAAGGGTTTGGTTTCGAAGCCAATTAATTCAATTATTACTAATCTTAACGAAATGTGGAGTGATGTAAAAATTGTACATGGCAAACCACGACATAGCCAGAGCCAAGGGTCGGTAGAACGCGCTAATAGAGATATTGAAGCAATCTTAGCAGCATGGATGTCAGACAACAATAGTAAAGATTGGCCAACCGCTCTCAAGTTTATCCAGTTTCAAAAAAATCGAGCGTTCAACTCAGGTTAGTAATCTTTTATTATTATTTAATTAATTATCAACATAATTAATTTATACAAAAATACTATTTATATTAAAAATATAAAAATATTAAGTCAAAAATAAAAATAAAAATTCTAGGAATAGGTTGTAACGGTTCGGTTTTATACCTTATCCTTTACACATATGTATATATATACATATAAAAATAACAATGTCAAGGTTTTTTTTATAGGTAATTACGTTAATCTTTATTGATCACATTAATTATATAATTTTAGTATAACACATAAACATATGATTAGTTAGAATATAAACAGAATGTATTGAGATCTTTACGTATACTCTCACGGTAGTACTACGTCTTTGACAATATAACTCGCGGATTCAA